>NC_028450.1:6631800-6657766 GCF_000263155.2 Setaria italica | reverse complement strand
CGATCTGCCCGCACACGCCCGCCGCCGGTCGGCCCCGACCCCCGGCCCCGACCCTCGGCCGCCCCGCGCCGTCGCCGCCAGGCCGCGCCCCTGCCGCCGCCCCGCGCCCGCTCCTCCGTCACCCCTCCGGTAAGTTTATGTTGCCGCTACACATCGTAAATTAGAGTATGCATGAAAATTGGAAATTAAATGTTGAAAATACTAGAGAGGTAGCATTTATTTTATAAATTAGAGGTAGAAATAGTAGGAATTACAAAAGGTTGAAAATAATAGAGGTGTGGTTGTGGTTGTTGGCCATCGTGCCAACTCTTTGGTGAGATTGTGGTTGTCGGCCATCGTGCCGTTTATTATGTTGCAGGTTTTGGAAACCTCCCCGTGCAGGGGAGATGCTGCCGGAATTTTGACTTAAACAGTGTTTTGTTTCTTTTGTTGCAGGAGAGGCTTACAAGGACTGTCCTCGACTCGTCACTTTGCAGGATAGCAAGGTGAGACATGCTACACCTCTCTTTCCGTATAATGTTCGTATATCACGTAACCTAGTTAGGCGTCTCCCGTTCGAAAGAGATACGGTTGGAAATATGCAGATCTTTGCATATCTATAATCGTATCTGTTTCGAATTGTCCACGTTTTTTGGACAGCCTGAGGATGTGTAGGTGGGTTTAGTATCCATGGTCTACTCCGACCCGAGATAAAATTTCGGCAGCACCTCCCTGTTGTTCTCTAGATACACAATCTCCTATCAAGGACGTGTATTTGGAGAACAGCGGGGAGGTGCTGCCGAAATTTTTCTCGGGTAGGAATGCTTGTTTGCCGAGTGCTATGGTCAAGGCACTCGGCAAAGGGGGCGGCTTTGCCGAGTGCTCGGGAGCCGGCACTCGGCAAACATAGCCGGCTTTGCCGAGTGCCCGGGAGCCGGCACTCGGCAAAGAGACCGTGTTTGCCGAGTGCCAGGCGCGTGGCACTCGGCAAACTCCCTGCCTTTGCCGAGTGTTGGCACTCGGCAAAGACTAGGTGTTTGCCGAGTGCCACCCGTTTGGCACTCGGCAAACTCGCCGTTACCCGACGCCGTCAGTCCGCGGTTCGCCGAGTCCATATGTTCGCCGAGTGTTTTTCCGCCGTCGGCAACATGTTTGCCGAGTGTCCGAGTTTTGGCACTCGGCAAACTAGGCTTTGCCGACACAATATTTGCCGTGTGCCCTTTGCCGAGTGTTACACTCGGCAAAGGCTTTGCCGAGTGTTTTCAGGCCTTTGCCGAGTGCCTGGGGCACTCGGCAAAGGTTGTGCCTCCCGTAGTGGTAGCATTGCATGAGATGACCTATGGGACTGCTGAGGTGTAGCAATGTACTTGCTCTTTGCTCTTAGCTCTTCCAATGCAGCTGAAAGTAGCTAAAAGCATGCAAGGACCCAAACACCCCACCTCCAACTCTATCCATAGCTAGAAGGACCATCCGAAAAGAAGGGGTATGATAGTCTTTGCTTTGTATCCAACTAATCTTTAGTCCATGTATCCAAATAGGTTGTACTAATTTTTAGCTACCAGCTAATTTTTAGTGTCCTAGTTAAAAATTAGTTCCTAAGGGATACCCGGAGTAATTTTGGGAGAGAGCGGGATAGTACTGTTGTCCGTCTGACAAAGCTGCTTTCAGTTGGAAACAATACGGCAATACCTGGCCCATGGGATGTACATTTGGAGATTGTTCAAGATACCATTTTAACCAAGGGCAGTCTGTTAAAAAGGAAGTCGTACCCTAAAACAATGGTCGACTTGTTTTTTACTGTCCCCAAAACAAAACACTAGTAGTATCCATGGATGCTAATTGTAACGGGTGATTAGCTCTCTCGCCGCACAAAGATGGCAGCGAGGAGCGCCGGTAGGCAACAGCGGCCAGGCTGCTTCGCCCCGCCATGGCTTTGACGAGCCAGGTGAGCGGGTTCCGGCAGGAGGCGGCGGCGGCGGCGGGTATGGTCGGAGGTGGGGGATCTGGGGATCACGTAGAGCACGGGTGGGCTGTGTGGCGCCTAGGCGGAAAAAAAGGAGGGAGGGTGGAGGGGGAAAATGGGATGTGAAAAAGCTGCGGAGGGAGAATGTACAACAGAGAGTCATCGATGGATGCTGCAGAAGGTGGAACGTCGATCGGCGGGTTGTAATTTATCGAAGGGACAATGACGGGGGAGGGTCACCAGCGAATCCGTAAAAAATTCTCCCTTTTGTTTTTTTAGTAGAAAAGAGATTCTACCAAGGACTGAGAATGCTGCATACGATTTGAATCTGATACACGACACGGCAACGTCGGCCAAATGCTGTCACGCTTCTACACTTGTTAACTGGTTTATTTAGGCCGCTGCTCCTCACCTGCCTATGGCATCCATGTCAATGTCACGTGTCAAGACTCAAGACTTTACATTTGTAAATATGCCGTCTATTATTCATTTTTATGACAACTTGGGACAGTTCACTCTCAATTTTTTTTTCTTGTTCAGCAACATTTTGCCGAATAAGCTGTTGTGTAAAGTATCCATCCATGAAGAGGAACATGAACGTAGTTACTGTAGCCCCACGGATACTATCTAATTGCAAACATAAGTCATTTTATGATTTTATATGAAGCTTGGCTATTCTACATAAAGAATAGTCTAATTATCTTTCCTTAAATACAATATATTTAAAAATCCAAGGAGTAATGTAATATTCTAAGATGAAGCTAGCCGAGAATATCACTAGTCGGCTACTCTCTCCGTTTCCAGCTAGCTGGAGGTCGTTTTACTTTTTCTAGATATATATATTTTGCTATGCACCTCGACCTACAAGTTGAAATAGAAGGAGTACATTATATGGCGTGTTAATTTTCTTTTGTACGACAGCACGAGTATGGGGCTGTTTGGATATGAGGTGCTAAACTTTAGCAGTGTCACATCGGATGTTCGGATGCTAATTAGGAGGACTAAACATGAGCTAAGTATAAAACTAATTGCAGAATCCCGAGCTAATTCGCGAGACGAATCTATTAAGCCTAATTAATCTATCATTAGCAAATGGTTACTGTAGCACCACATTGTCCAATCATGGACTAATTAGGCTTAATAGATTCGTCTCGCGAATTAGACTCCATCTGTGCAATTAGTTTTGTAATTAGCCTATATTTAATACTCCTAATTATTATTCAAACATCCAATGTGACAGGTGCTAAAATTTAGCAGGTGGTATCCAAACACCTCTTATGTTAGTAGCACACTAACGTAGGTATCCTCAATTTGCAAAAGTAGGAGGATGTTTGGTTCCCCCCTAAACTTTAGCTCCCATCACATCGAATGTTTAGATACTAATTAGAAGTATTAAACGTAGACTATTTACAAAATCCATTACATAAGTGGAGGCTAAACGACGAGACGAATCTATTAAGCCTAATTAGTCCATGATTTGACAATGTGTTGCTACAGTAAACATTTGCTAATGATGGATTAATTAGGCTTAATAGATTCGTCTCGTCGTTTAGCCTCTATATGTGCAATTAGTTTTATAATTAACTTATATTTAGTTTTCCTAATTAGCCTCCAAATATTCGATGTGACACGGACTAAATTTTAGCTCGAGAAACCAAACGCCCCAAGTAGGTATCCTCAGTTTGCAAAGGGAGTATAAATCGATTATAAATTTATATGAGCACAGAGCAGGTAGATATCCTCAATTTGCAAAAGTAGCACACGTAGGTATCCTCAATTTGCAAAAGTAGGTATCCTCGGTTTGCAAGGAGAGTATCGATTATAAATTTATATGAGCACAGAGCAGCAGAGAGCTCATACAAAAAGCTTACTCTCAAAAAGCCAAAGAGGCCATCAAAGTATCGAAAACCTTCCTCTGAGCACCAATGGCACGGTATCTTCTCGCTCCCACCACCACCGCCTCCTCCTCCTCTGCCCTCCTCCCCAAGGATGCCGCCAAGAACTTGCCGCCGTCGCGGACCCTCCGCCTCCGCGCGCTCGGCTCCAGGTCCGGCAAGGCGCGCCCCATCATGGCGGTAGCGTCGGAGCAGGCGGCCCCGGCCGCCGGTTACCCCAAGGTGGCCGCCCCCACCACCGGCCCGATCCCCGCTGCCGAGCTGCTCGGCGTCATCGAGGCCGCCGCAAAAGCTGGGGCCGATGTGAGTTCGAGTTCCCTTTCTGCTCGATGTTTCTGCTCCCCAATTTCCAGTTTTAGGATTAGATGTTTGGGGGTGACACTTGCACCTTGGTAAATTAGCTTTTAGATGTAAGTGGTCAGTTCACAAAGCTGCATATTTGTTGAACACTTGAACTGCTACAAGAAATGCTATCCATTTAACTGGTCAATCGCAGTCCAGATGCTGGTAATTGCACTATGGTGTGGCAAACTAATTGTTGATTGGGTTCTAGGGGTGCTCTGGCACAATTATGTATTTTAACCTATTGAGAACGCCAGTCTGTTTCTTTGGTTAAAGAATGGGTTTTAGGGGTGCTCTGGCACAATTATGTCTTTTAACCAATTGTAAGGACGCCTGTCTGTTTCTTTGGTCAAAGAACATTTTTTATATAATAACCAAACAAATATGGATTATTAAAGTGCTCTAAATGGTTTATGTTTCTTAATCCTTGTAACATTTTTAGAAGGCAGGAAATATATCTTTTTCTATTAGGTTTACTATTGATGGAAACAAATTCTCAAGGCATGTATTCATTATCTCCTATCAATATCAGGTTATAATGGAAGCTGTTAATAAACCACGCAATATCCACTATAAAGGTGTTGCAGACTTGGTGACAGAGTAAGGATGATTCTCGCTTACCTTGTTGTTCTGCACCTGTTGTTAGCTTCATTTCTATAAGATAGCAGATATAAGGTCGTGGTGCCTTTCACATAAGACTTCAAATGTTGCCTAAGTCATCTTTTCATACAGTAAAGTGGAACACGATTAGCATTTGAATATACTGCTCTATATTTTGTTCAGCACAGATAAGTTGAGTGAATCAGTAATTTTGGAAGTTGTCATGAAGAACTTCAAAAACCACCTCATACTTGGGGAGGAAGGTGGCCTTATTGGAGATTCCTTGTCAGAGTATCTCTGGTGCATTGACCCTTTAGGTTTGGGTCCTCACTCAGTTCCTACTTCCTACTTCTGATTTGATAAATAAGTATTTAACATTGTGGGTTATGTTGTCACGAACCTTGGTTTGTAGTCCTGGATGGCTCCAGTAAGTTTCTGTATCGTTTCTTGATCCATGCAACAAACCTGTGCACTTGAATAGTGTAGTCCATTTCATTGATTTAGAAGGTGACAGTTCTGTTTATTATTATATTCTAGCAAAAAAGTTCTCTGTTATTATTGACAAGCAAATTGAATAATAGAATAACAGAGACAATTCATAAATCTGACAGCACACTAGTATAGCTTAGGTGCATATAAGGGTTATTTTAACTGAATATAATTAGAAAACTGGGTCAGCATGATGATTTCTCCATAGGAATCTTATCTACAAAATTTCCCCCTTTTAGATGGAACAACAAACTTTGCACATGGTTATCCAAGCTTTTCTGTGTCCATTGGGGTTCTCTTTCGTGGAAAGCCTGCTGCTTCCACAGTGGTAAGTGTTTGGACATATTGTTCTTGAACCATATGATCTTCCTAATAGCAGAGCCACAGACTACTATGGCATCACACTATAGGAAACAGTTTCTCTATGTATTTTCACGTTTTACCACTATCTTATTTAGGTGGAATTTTGTGGTGGGCCTTTTTGCTGGAGCACCCGTACAATTTCTGCATCTGCTGGTAGGTTCTTTGATCAACAACTGGTGCTTCTTTGTTCTAGAATACCAGAGGCTTCATCTGTAAGGCTTTCCTTTCTCTTGAACAGGTGGGGGAGCTTATTGTAATGGGCAAAAAATTCATGTTAGTCAAACAGACAAGGTAGCCTATTTTCTATTCTAGAAGTAGCTATGCATTTTCCTATCATGTGCATCTGTGGGTGCAAGCTTGCCTGCGGTGATGATATCTCAGCAGTCATATGCTCAATGCATCCGTTCATAAAAGTGTTTCTGGATGTCAGAATTAAGTGTAGAATAAACCACTGTTTCTAAGTTATCCCTAATTGGTAGTCATTCTGTAGGTGGAGCAATCTCTTCTCGTCACAGGGTTTGGATATGAACATGATGATGCCTGGACAACCAACATTAATTTGTTCAAAGAGTTTACTGACATTAGCAGGGTAAGTGAATATGTCCGAGATACAGAACTGAATTTTTTGTGCTCCCCTTTTGACAATATACTTTATTTGTTTAAGGGAGTTCGAAGGCTAGGGTCTGCTGCTGCGGACATGTCTCATGTTGGACTGGGCATTACAGAAGCCTACTGGGAATACCGGCTTAAGCCATGGGATATGGCTGCTGGTGTCCTGGTATAATTCTTTTTCCTCCCATGGAAATATGCACATCTAATAGTTACCTTTCCAAACCAGTTTTGATACATAATCATGTAGTACAGTAGAAATAGGGATTGGCCTATTCTTCTTGGTAATAACATCTTACCTCAATCAGACAATACCTTTTTCCTGTTTATGAGGGTCCGTATATATTAGTTATAGAAATTGCCTCAAAGATGGCACTAACCAGGTTTAAAATGTGTAAGAATGCTGTTGGTGACCTTTTCTGTAATCAACTAAAGAGTTAGCGTGTGAAAGATATGAAACTGATGCATATAAATCACAACTGTGTTTATGTATCATATTATTTGTTTCAGTTAGAACAACTGCTAGTGCTACTGATTAATCCTGAGTTCTAGAGCTTTCTTCCCAATTTAAACATATATTGTTGTTTGGCATTTGTTGTGCTCATGTTTTTGGTCAATGTTTTAACAGATAGTTGAAGAAGCTGGTGGGGTGGTAACACGCATGGATGGTGGAGCATTTACAGTCTTCGACCGTTCTGTTCTGGTCTCCAATGGTGTTGTTCATGGACAGGTTTGTTCTTAAAATAATTCTGTAGATTGTTTGCTTAGAGAAGTTTTATAGTGTTGTTGATGCACCCTGTTACTGACTGCAGCTTTTGGATCGGATTGGCCCTCCTACTGAAGATCTTAAGAAGAAAGGAATTGATTTCTCGTTGTGGTTCAAGCCCGACAAGTACCCAACTGACTTTTGAGTATCACAAGAGCGCCGGCCGTGGACAAACATAATAAATCAGCCATCATCTGTTGTTTTACTTCAAGAAGAAATAGTGACGTTTAATTCAACAGACATGTACTTAGACATACAATGTACAGTCCTTTGACTCAAGTTTAAGAGATTCAAGAGCCAAGCTCGACAAAGAGCACAGCTTTACAATTGAACCTGGAATGGAATGCATCCATTCCTTTGGCTTTAGGACGATTACATGTATCAGAAATAGAGATCTTGAAGGAGTGACATCTTTCGCGTTGCCATTTCTGCATCTAGCTGATTTCTTCATCTGAGCTGCTTTATCCTGCTAGACTGCTACTCTTCTTTGAGATACCATACCATGGAGTGAAAAATATGTTAGCTTGTGGCCCGACAACCAGCAAATGCTTAGAAATTGCGTCTCAATCGCATTGGATTTTATGTTACTATGATGCACAAAACCTGTGACAATCAGAAGATTAGCATAGCAAAACTGCACATGTTAGTTGAGTCACTGTTCCAAAACTGCCCATGAAGGCCATGCCCAGATTTTGTTGCCTTTTTGGATAAGGGATTCTGAATGATAGGTCCCAGGAGGCTCAAAAAGACAACACTGGATAGAACAAGCCAAAACAAAGAAAACCAAAGGAGAGATATTTCAGCTTGCTCTGTTCGCAGCTTCTGCCGTTCACAACTCCCATCCCCTCCGAAAGGGCCATAGCTCAAGCGAAGCTTGGAAGCTCAGCGATATTTTCCCTCGCTGTTCAGCAGGTCCGCTCTCGCTGCCTGTCAGGAGCGCTGGGCCGCTGTTGGCCTTCAACACCCTGTGTGCTCATGTAAGCCGGACGCTACCTCTCTGGATTCGCATACAATTCTTCCCAAGTTCATGCAGTTTTGCATTGTTTATGTAATTTTGCGGGTATTTGTGAATTGGTGTTTCGATTTTATGGTACTAATTTTTAATTGGACAATACTCTGGCCGTAGTTTGTAGTAACTGTTTGATTCTGCATGTCTGAGCAGTTCTGAAACTGAAAGAACATTGCTCTGGCTCTCTGAATATCATTTGCAATTATCCTGACATTTCTTTGCCCACCGTTTTGCAGGTTAAGCGTTGAGGCTCCAGCGTATTACTTGACTGCAAGACCTAGATGGAAATTACGTGCTTGTAGAAATGTCATGCAAGAAGCTGCCTCACAAGATGCAAAGGCAAATTTCTACAGGAGTGAGAGGAAAAACCGGAAAAAGGAGGGCACTTACATTGACAAAGATGGCATAGCAAGGACCTTTGATCGAAAGAAAATATCCAGAAAGAGGGGTAATGACAGTGCCAACACTCCTTTTAGTTTCATTCAGTCCTGCAAATCAAGAATTCTTAGACCATCTATCGAAAATATTCTTGTTATCTTTCTTGCATTGACTGTTTCATTGGAAGTTCAAGAAGGATATAGCTTTAGTTCTGCTCTGAAATGATATAGACATGCAGGGGGTGCTATGAAAGGCCGTGGTTGGAAGTACGGCTCTGGGTTTGTGGATGGAGTCTTCCCTGTGCTCAGTCCAATGGCACAGGATATCCTAGAACTTGTGCAGAAGGGGACCGATGTTGCCAAAGTCTGCCAGTCACTGGACAACATTCCTCATGCACACGATCTTTGGGATGACATTGTCAATGTCGCCGTCCAGCTCCGCCTCAACCGACAATGGGAGCCCATCATCACAGTAAGTCCTGGTCCTCCACTTGTCGATAGCATCTCATTGTGCTTTAACTTTCACCAAAATGCTGATCATATCTTGTGAAATCGGCCAGAATAAAATGTATACCTGGCTTGTTGATTCCTGAGGTTTTGATGTTTGATCTACCAAAAGTGCCTGTAGGTCTGTGAATGGATCCTTTACCGGAGTTCATTCCGGCCGGACATCATCTGCTACAACCTGCTGATAGATGCATATGGCCGAAAGCGTGAGCTGAGCAAGGCGGAGTCGATTTACATGGCTCTTCTGGAGACTCACTGTGTGCCTACAGAGGACACCTATGCTCTTCTCTTGCGCGCTTACTGCAATGCTGGACAACTGCACCGAGCCGAGGGCGTGATTTCAGAGATGCAGGAGAATGGGATTCCTCCAAGTATGCACCTGAATTGCATTCCTCTGATTTGCCAGATGGAGATACTTGTACATCATCAGAAAAACTAATATCAATAGCTCTCTTGTAGGTGCAACTGTATATAATGCGTACCTCGACGGCCTACTGAAAGCGAGGTGTACCGAAAAGGCGGTCGAGGTGTACCAAAGGATGAAGAAAGAACGCTGCAGAACTAACACTGAGACGTACACCCTGATGATCAACGTGTATGGAAAGGTCAGTCAATTTGTTTTTGTAGCTTACTTATTGCGCAGAGATACGATGAGCTTAAGTCTGTAGCAGCATTGCTCATCCTTTTTTTGCAGGCAAAGCAACCGATGTCATCGTTGAAAGTCTTCAACGAGATGAAGGCGATCGGGTGCAAGCCCAACATCTGCACCTACACTGCGCTGGTGAACGCGTTCGCGAGGGAAGGCCTGTGCGAGAAGGCCGAGGAGGTGTTTGAGGAGATGCAGCGGGCCGGGCATGAGCCCGACGTGTACGCCTACAATGCCCTCATGGAAGCTTACAGGTAGAAAGAATTCCCTCCCTGTTCATTGTTCTAGCAAAATCTGTTTAAATTGATGTGAAGCAATTCAGTTTCATCGATCTGTCCATACACCGCAGCCGAGCAGGGTTCCCGCAAGGCGCGTCCGAGATCTTCTCTTTGATGGAGCACATGGGGTGTGAGCCTGACAGGGCCTCATACAACATCTTGGTGGATGCCTATGGAAGAGCTGGTCTTCATCAAGGTACTCTCAAGTCTCAGCTTCTACATTGCAATAGCTCAAAAAGCTTCCTCTGTTTCACTTCCATGGACAATTCCTTTCCCTAGTGAACTCAAGAACACGCTGAATTTAATTTTTCTGCTGTTTTGTGATTGTTCAGAGGCAGAAGCGGTGTTCCAAGAGCTGAAGCAGGTGGGCATGCGGCCGACGATGAAGTCGCACATGCTCCTCCTGTCCGCGCACGCCAAGTCCGGCAACGTCTCCAGGTGCGAGGAGGTGATGGCCCAGCTGCACAAGTCCGGCCTGGAGCCGGACACCTTCGCGCTCAACGCCATGCTCAACGCGTACGGCCGGGCGGGGCGGCTCGACGACATGGAGCGGCTCGTCGCGGCGATGGAGAAGCGCGGCGGCGGCGGCGGCGCCCCGGACATCGGCACGTACAACGTGCTGGTGAACGTGTACGGGCGCGCGGGGTACCTGGACAGGATGGAGGCGGCGTTCGGCACGGCGGCGGCGAGGGGGCTCGCCGCCGACGTGGTGACGTGGACGTCGCGCATCGGCGCGTACGCGAGGAAGAAGGAGTACGGGCGGTGCCTGGAGGTGTTCGAGGAGATGGTGGACGCCGGGTGCTACCCGGACGCCGGCACGGCGAAGGTGCTGCTCGCGGCGTGCTCCGACGAGCGGCAGGTGGAGCAGGTCACGGCCATCGTCAGGTCCATGCACAAGGACGCCAAGACGCTCTTCACACTATGAGATCAACACCAGCTGATGCATGGGTATGGCATCACGTTGCTATACATGAACCTCTTGTGAACAAGTGACTAATGTAGTGTAGTGAAAGTCTAGCATGTATGAGTATGGATTGCCGTATAATTGCTGCTAGATGATTACATATCTTGAAGAACATACTCCACGGTGACCAAGCTCATGTAGTCAAGTTCGACAGAAAAAGTACATATCTCAGTCAAATTGAACCAGGCAAGCGGTTATTCTATATTTATCTGCAAGTGGGAAAAAAGTATCACTAATGATGTTTGAAGAGATTCCGGAATTCCCATAAACCAGTCTCCAAATGTATGGAAGTATAGTAGTATGCATTTTCTGGGTAACAAAGTCATATTTGACAATCAGCTGAATATCACCACCTCTGATAATGTTAAGAATAATGAAGGAGAGTAAAAAAAGAAAGAAAAAATCAATGAACTCATAACACCGTGGCTTGAAATGCATCGCAAAGTGCAAGTAAGAAAAGCTACCACACCTTTATAAAAGCAACCCCAATTATACCAAAATATTTGAACATCCCGCCACAAGAAAGGAAACCCTTTCTTTATGTTAACAAAGAGACATCTGCATACATCCCAAAACTCATTTTCACCATATCATTGCAGCGTATCTTGATTCTTGAATGACCATCCAATTCATACGAAATTACAATCCAAAGTGGCATATTCATTATAAAAGGAAATCAAGAAACATTTTTCTAGGTCAGGGCTATCCTCTCAATGTCACTGTCTAGGTATGGGCTATCCTCTCGACGTCTCGATGACTCAGTGTCTAGGCTTGGGCTCTCCTCATGATGTCACTCCAACTTTCATTTGCCCTAGAAGCAGTCAAATTCATGCCTTGAATGAGCTTAGTGTCTCGGGTAGGATCCAAATAGATATAATCCTCACAGCACATTCCAATTTTACCTATTGCCAGCTTTCCACCTGCGATGATCCTTTCATTGGTGATCTCATGCTCTCCACAAGCCATTTTTGTGAAGTCAATGTCACCACCACAATAGTTCTCATCTGGATGCACAATTCTGATCCCATCGTACTCGCAATAGCAACAACGAGCTTACCGGAGAAAAAATAGAAAAAAGAAAAAATGGTTAGCTTCAAATAAGAGGAAAATGTGGTAATCCAAATTTTATTTCAAGAAGAAAGTGACACAATTATATCAAACATGTGAGCAGAAAGTAACATACCATGTATTGACTTATTTGATACAGTGCGGCAGAAGGATTGGTCATCGTCGCCATTACTGAGCTCAGCGAAAAATAACTTAAGACCACCGCCAGTTTTTGGTTTTGCAAAGAAGTTTACATGTGAGTACGGGCATGTAAAATCAATAAAGCTCTTCTGGCTGCCAACACACTCATTTATTCCGCATATCACATGTAGTTCATATAAATATCCCTATATAATCAGGAAAGAAGTAATATTATGGAGAGCAGTATTTCACAATAGCAAAGAAAGTTATGATGGAACGAAGAAGTAGTAATTCAGGACATCAAAGAAATAACATGAAGGAAAGAATAACCTCGTTCCTCAATGCAGTTTCGATCTTTTTGCGGAAGAAACTCTGCTTGCCAACAAAGTTTTCCTTAAAACTCGCGAACATCTCTAACGCATCGTTCGATAGCTCAATGCTTGGTTCCAAAGTTGCTTGCAAAGGTTTAGCAGGGTTGCAATTTGAGGGAGAAAGTAAACTAGCAAGCTGGAGAACTTCACTGGAGGAAAGTGAGTCAGAAACTTTCAACAATGACTTGATAGCAGGCTGCACCAAAGGTAGAGATTGCATGACAAAATCTACATAAGCTTCTAGTTCCGGATGAAACGATTCCCTCCCTGCAGCCTTGTAGGTATTGATATCCCAGTCATGTACATCACAACCTTCAGATCTTGCCATTTGGATGGCTTTGTTGACTTTCATGTTATTCTTTAGCAAATAAACCATAGCCTCGTGCTCAGATATATCGGGAATGCATGTGAGCAGGAGCTTGATGAGACCACTAAGAGACCGAGACTCCACACGTACAAAGGTAGTGGTGCAGATCATGTCCACCTCCAAATTTTCCGAAGGAGGGAAAGCAGTGTCATACCAGATGGTGTTGATAATGATATTGGTCACAGGATCTAATGGACCATAGCAGTAACCAGCATTGACAAGGCTGCGGTGGTAACGAGCCCGAACATCTTGCGTGGGCAGCCGAGAGATTGCTTTGAGGTATCGAGCATGAATTCTATCGATAAGAACAGCACGGAGTGATAATGTGAGCCCAGCTGGCACCTTCTCCTCAGTTGCGTCGCTGTTGCAGTTAGCAAACCGTTTACCAGCAAGAAGTATTGGACTGTCCCCCTTTTTATGCTTGAATGGCTTCTTCAGAGCTCTGGACAACTTGTGAATTTCTTCAATAGAGAGTTGGCAGCTACGATCTGCCAGCACAGTCTGGGTTATTGATTTGAGATGATATGCTAGCGACAATGAGCTGGTGTGGAAGCCATCGACATTGGGCTGCCTTGCTGACAATGCTGCGTATTTCAGAGCAGTCTTGGCCGCGTGGGAGCTGATGCAGAATTCATCCTTGTTGCGGTAGCAGCGGTCGAGCTCGATGAGGCGGACGGCGACGAGGAGGTCGGCCTTGGCCAGGCACAGATAGCGCAGCGCATCCATGGCGCGGAGATGGCAGAAGTAAGATGTCAGAAACGTGATCAGCCCCTCCAACGATCGCTCTGCAATGGTTCGTGAGGGGACGTCGCGGGCGACGATCTCGGAGAGAACCTCCTCCCTGGACACCGCTGCCTTCTTCGTCTTCGTCATCATCTCCCGCTTGCGCTTCTTGGCGCCGTCGGCCTCGAGCTCACCATTGTTGTCGGGGAGGAAGCAGAGGGTGTTGCCGGTGGCGCCGTCGGGCTCAGGCTCGCCATCGTTGTCGGGGAGGAAGCAGATGGTGTTGGCGACGATGTTTGTGACCGGGTCGGCGAAGCCGAAGCAGACGCCGGCGGCGAGGAGGCGCGGGGTAAGCTCCGGCTTGTCCTCCAGCGGCAGCAGGTCGAGCGCCTCCTTGTAGTAGCCGTGGATAGTGCGCAGAATCACGGATCGATTACGGGCCATGCCCGCCGAATCGCCGTAGGAAAGGTCCGGGCTCCCGCCGCGCCGCCGCCGGCCATCCATCGCCGGCGATTCGGGTTTGGCGAGGATCGGGGATTTGTTTTTTTTGTCTGTCTTTTCGATTTGTCCCCCTCCCCTCCGCGGCTGCCGCCTGGCTAGCTTCTCGATAGAGACGGCGGCGGACGGGGGAAGGGCAGTTCAGGTAGACAGAGTTCAGGCCCATGAATGGAGTGGAGGCAGGCTCGACGAGATGAGACCTGCCAAATAGTAGGCTTTCGGCCCAAGAGATCAATAGAAAAATAATAAGGCCTCAGAAGGGAAAAATGGATAATTCTATGGCCTAGACCTATCAAAAGAAGTACAAAAATATGTAAAACTTTATTGGCTGAATTAGTAGGTAAAATTTGTGTCTCTGGAAAATTATTTTGACATGTTATTAAAAAGAAAAAAAAGTTTTACTCCCTTAATTCTACATTAGTATTCTATGTCAAACTTTTCTAATTTGGATCAAGTTTATAAAAAAAAATTTGGTTAGGGAGTACCCTGTATAGATTGTATATCAAGCAATCTGGCTCGATGTGCAAGGTATTTCAACTTAATCAGATTCATGAAGAATGTTCCATACCAGATTTCTCAGAAGAGGAAACACACTGGCAGCATGGCCAAAACATGAGTCGAAGTTTTCGTTTATCATTTATCAATAGAGATTGTGTTCCTTTGTCCTACAATCTGCCCTAAGACTTGGGATTACATCACTGCTGGGAAAGCGCCTTCAGTATCGGTTGCTAACTCTCCTTAGTACCGATTGTACAATTAGTATACTACTTCGGTATTAAAGGCCCCTTTAGTACCGGGTCAAATAACCGGTACTAAAGGGATATTAAAAATAAAAAAAGAAATCCCACTAGCTCGAGCCACACCCTGCCAGCCCAACCGCTCGAGCCGTACCCCGCTCGATCCCGAGCCCCACCCCGCCCGAGCCGCACCCTGCCAGCCCGACCGCCCGAGCCGCACCCCGCCACCGTGGGGCGAGCTGCATCCCGCCGGCCGCGCTCGGCTGCCCTGCCACCGCGCTCGTCGGCACTGGCTACCTCTCCCCGTGACCTGCTAGTCGTACCTCGCTAGATCTAGCCGCCGCCGCCCAACCGGCCGGCAACATCCGCGGCCCCGTCGGATCTGGCCAGCCGCACCCCGCCGAAGCCCCGATCGCACCCCCGCCACAGGGAGGGAGGGAGGGAGAGAGGCGTACCGGGGAAGAGGAAGTCAAGGCCACACCGTTGAAGGTGCCACCCGCTGAGGCCACCAAGCAGCCGAGGCTGAGCCCGAGTCCGCCATTCACGCCTGTTGTCACAACTGCAGCCCGCAACCCGAGCCCGCCATCGCAGCTGCAGCCCGCAACCAGCCTGCCATCCACGCCCTCCGTCGCTGCCGTCACACCTTGCCCCGCTGCTGCTCTCCACTGGCAGTGAGGGGCGAGCGGAGGGGGAAGGGGAGGGGCAGCAAAGGGGTGGAGGGTGGTAGCTAGGGGCCGAGAGTGAGAGAGGGAGGGCCGGTAGGAGAGGAGGGAGGGAGGGAGGGAGAAGGCAGGCGGGGGAGGGAAAGAGGGAGGAGGGAGAGGGAAAGGGAGGGCCGGTAGGAGAGGAGGGAGGGAGAAGGCCGGCGGGGGAGGGAGAGAAGGAGAAGGCCGACCGGCCGAGAGTGAGAGATGGAGGGAGCGAGGGAGGAGGGAGGGGGGAGCGGATAAGGAGGCACGCGGGTGTGGTGCTGGGGGGTTAGTATCGGGTGGAGCCTCCACCCGAAAGGCGCTCAGGCACATTAGGGCCTGTTTGGCTCCATGGTGTTAAAGTTTAACACCCATCACATCGAATGTTTGGATGCTAATTAGGAGTATTAAACATAGACTAATTACAAAACTAATTGCACAGATGGAGTGTAATTCGTGAGACGAATCTATTAAGCCTAATTAGTCCATGATTTGACAATGTGGTGCTACAGTAACCATTTGCTAATGATGGATTAATTAGGCTTAATAGATTCGTCACGCGAATTAGCACAGGGTTCTGCAATTAGTTTTATAATTAGCTCATGTTTAGTTCTCCTAATTAGCATCCGAACATCCGATGTGACACTGTTAAAGTTTAGCACCTCGTATCCAAACACCCCCTTAGTACTAAACCTTTAGTACCTGTTGGAGCTTCCAACCGGTACTAAAGGGTGTCACGAGGGCTCTTGGGGACTAGCTGTTACACCCGGTACTAATGTGAGCATTAGTAACCAACCGGTACTAAGGGTTAGGACCAGTGTTCAGTTTTCCAGTAGTGCATGCTCACTAAAAGCTTTGCTGAAACACTCCCGATAAATGAATGCATTCAATTTTTACATCCAAATGAAAAAATTGCAAAGAAAATGAACATACCTGTTGCGAGATCAGATCAGAAATGAAGCCTCTTGCGGTTAATGGCCAGCAGCAGGCTTTGATTTTATCCTACTCATTTCAGCATCCATATCAAGATTCATCACCCATACAGCCTTGTTTACAGCTTGGATTAACTTGGCATCATGAGCAGGATCTAGGTACACCTAGTCTTGTTCAAATATTCCCACACGATTATCTATCAGCTTCAAACGACTAACAATTTCTGTGTTTGTAAAATATTGTACTCCACAGGCAATTTTCTCAAAGCCATTTATCCCCTCCCAGCAATTCTCAATCGGATGCACAATCCGGATTCCTTGATACTCACAGTAATAGCAGCGGACTTCCAAAGAAAAAAAGACAGCATGAGACGACATACACATACAATTTTTTGTAGATGCATGCAATGTGGAGATAAAAATAATACCTTGCGTTGGTAGACCGCACACAGGGTAGCAAATGAGTTCATAGTTACTATCTTCATCATTACTAAATTCGGCGAAAAACAATGTATTTGTTCCATTATCTTGACTTGCCCAAAAGTTGGCATGTGTCTACTGAAACTTCGTGTCAAAAATCCCTATTTCCTTACCAACACTATCATTCACACCACAAATGACACCTAGATCATAATAACAGCCCTACACCCAAGAATATAAGATAAGAAAACACAGACAAATGATACATGGCATCTTTATCATATATGTGCTCAGAATTTTGAAAGAAACATAATAACATGGCTTGCAGCAGTGACTTAACAGTGGATCTTACCGCAGGCAAGGACTGCATGACAAACTCACAATATGCCTCAGGATTTGGATGATATGCGGCTTCCGCTGTTGCCTTATATCCTTTGTTATCACAGATCGATACATCACATTCTTCCCGTTTTGCCATTCGAATTACATCCAAATTACTCTTGAGCAAGTAAACCATAGCCTTATGCTCTGATATCACAGGGGAGCATGGACGCACAAATGCCATCAATCCGTTGGCAGAACGAGGCTCAACATGCTTCAACGTGCAGATCATATCCTCTTGAAACTCTTCCGATGGGGGGAAAGCGGTGTCGTACCAAACAGTGTTGACAATGATGTTTGACACAGGATCGAACGGGCTAAAACAGTAGCCTGCCTTGAGAAGGCCGCAGTGGTGATGGATCTGAAGATCTTTCATTGGAAATCGAGACGCCGCCTTGAGATAATGTTCATGGACTCTATCCATAAGAACCTTTCGAAGCGACTCCGTCAGCTCACCTGGCACATTCTCATTAATACTTGCAGTGATTTCTGGCTCTGGGTCATGAAACCATTTAGCAACAAGATCCATGGGCTTGTCTGGCCTCTTGAGCTCGAGCGGGTTCGTGAGCAATCAGGACAACAAGAAGATGTACTGAACAGTGAGGCGGCAAAAGCCCTGATCTGGTGACAGAGTCTGGGTAATCATGTTGATATAGACACAAGTGCGAAGCAGCCGGCGAGAAATCCATCAGAGTTGGGCTGCCTTGACAGCAGTCTTGACAGCAGGTGAGCGGACTCGGAATCGATCCTTGCTCCGGTAGCAGCGATCCTTCTGGATGAGGCTTACTGCGATGAGGAGGTCGGCCCTGGCCAGACTCAGATAGCGCACCACGTCCCAGTCTAGGAGGCAGCGGAAATAGGATGTCAGGAAGCTGACGAGGCCCTCGAGGGAGCGCTCCGCGACAGTCCGCGCCTCCGGCGATGATCTTGGAGAGGACCTCCTCCCTCGATTTTGCCTCCTCTGAGGCATTCGTCTTTGGCTTACACTCGCACTTATTCCGCCTCTTGGCGCCGCCGTTGGGATCGGGCTCGCGGAAGGAGAGGGTATTGGCGATGATGTTGGTGACAGGGTTGGCGAAGCCGAAGCAGACGCCAGCGTCGAGGAGGTGCGGGGCGAGCTCTGGCTTGTCCTCCAGCGGCAGCAGGTCGAGAGCTTCCTTGTAGTGCCCGTAGATTATGTCCAGAATCTCGCCCTCCCAGGTGCCGTCCCAAGTGTCCGGGCTCACGCCGTGCCGCCACCGGTCTGCCATGGGGAAGGGGAGCGGCGGCGGGGAGGTTAGGTTTCTCCAGTTATGTTGCCCTCCTAGTAGTCGGTAGATTAATAACTTTTATTATAGGTGTTTAATCCGGCAGCGACAATATCTCTTCTTTTTTTAGGGAAAACAAAATCTCATTTTTAAGCACTCATGTTAATTATGTTGGATTTCGATGTGCATGCCATTGCCTTCCTACCTATGCATGCACATGGGCTCAAATCAGCTGGCCCGGTAGGCCCCCATGGGCTAGGTGTTACACCTGACTTTGAGCATAACTGCATGAGAGCAGTATAGAGAGCTAGAGAGGTGCCATTGTGCCGAAAATCCGCTAATTGTTATTTTTTTATAAAGCTTAAAATTGAGAAGAAGTTAATAAAAAGATGGCCAGTTCTTCTCCTGTCTGTTTGTTGTGTTCATCCTCATCCACCGAAAGTGCAGGGAAGCTGAAGAAAGAAACAACACCATACCAACTGATGCCAAAACTTACGTGGCAGCCTCCAGCAGATGGTTGGGTTAAAATCAATGTAGATGGCAGCTTTGTTGAAACCAAGGGACAAGCTTCAGCAAGTATCATCATCCAGGAATTCAGGATCATTTAGGACAGGTGTCACTCTCTTCCTGGAGGTAATTGTTCCATCGTTTCCTGCATGCAAAGAAGGCTTGTCACTTGGTATGTGTTGGATACAAAGTCTAGCATTAATATTGGAGAGTTTGAATGTTATATTTGCCTTGCATCTCTTTCTAAACAAAGATTCTTTTTTGCTGGGAATTTCTAAGCAAGGAATTGACGGCTCATTACATGCAAGCTGGACTGAAGAATGCAGGATACTTATAAGAATTTTTTGTAGTGTTAAGTTATCAAAGGCTAATAGAGAGCAAAACAAAGGAGTTTCTGAGCTAGCACAACATGCTAAGCTGTTTGGCTAGAAACAATCCCTAATTGTATCGATCATTTTGTACCTGATGAATCGATAAAGCTCTCTATCCCCTCGCAAAAAAGATTACCAATGTCTCTTTACAAAAATAAAACTCTCAACGTTGTACTTCTGATATTCTGAATTAACTGTACGGTACAAATGGGCTGTTCTGATTATAACAGAGTTCAGTAACAGATAAATTAGCTTTGACCCAAAAGAAACCATGGACCTGTTGCGATATCTCACATTTGTGGCTTTGTTCTAGACCCCAAATTTCAGTGTTAAAACATAATAGTCACTGATGTGGCATGAGTACTGAACTGAACATCCATGAGCCACCAAAGAGCATAGGAAACAATAGATCCCCTCACCAACTGCAGCTGCTGTTGTTTTGCAGTCTGCATCAGCCACCAACCGCTGTTCAGAAGTCTGATCGGTGTCAGAGAGCACTCGTGTCGTTGGTGATTGTTTACGCGTTCCCATGTTCCCATGCCCCAACTCCCACCCCGTGATCTTCTCAAAAAAAGAAAAAAAAACGAGTACACTAGTGGAGTAGCAACAATTGTGGCTTAAGTTGAAAATTTTTGTGCGTGGGGTGGTTGGTGGCTCCCTCAAGGCAGCGTTGCGGTTGCTGCAGCATCAGTTTAATTTGGTGATTTATATTAAGCCTCAAATCAGCATCAAAATGGAGCCCATTGGACATGGAATTTGATGCCAAGTTCGTGATGTAACCCTTCTTCACGAATTGGCAATAACAGGGAGTGATCATACACATAACAGTTTTTGTCCAACTAAATATTGCATTTTTTTTGCGTAAACACTCATGTCCCTCTCTTTTCTTGTAATACATACATGGCCCAAGATAGGAACTTTTTCCTCTTATCTTTCTTGATTTTCATGGCTTTTGGTTCTTGCTAAAGTAGAAAGAAAGGGAACACGTGAACTTTCCATAGATCATGAGAACAGAGAACTCAAGGGGTAAAATGATAAAATTGCAAAAAATAAAGGGGAAGTACTAAGAGCTTGATTGGTTTGTTGCTAAAATTTTAGCATGCCAGCCAATTTTTTAACCATCGTTTGGTTTGTGATCAAAATTTAGCAACTTCTTCTATTTATTTTATCAAAATTGGCAAGTTTTTTGTTTTGGCGAGCAACCAATCGTACTCTAAAAGGCCTACAATGGGCCATGGCCTAGTAAGAAACAGTTTTCGCAATTTGCAAGCACACCACCAACTTCTGCATTTTCCATTATATTTTCCAATGCGCTGAAGAAAAGCGAAACGAGGCCACCAGTCAGTCACCACCAAACGAAAGCACGAACGAGCCCGGCGACAGAGCGGAAAGCGGCGCCGAGCAACCAATCCCGCCGTCTCCCCACGCCGCCGCCCCGGATCATGGCCATGGCCGCCTCCTCCCGGCTGATGTGGGCGTCCCGCGCCGCCGCCTACCTCAGGATCTCCACCTTCCCCAGGGCCTTCTCCACCGGTACGTGTCTCTCAGTCTTCTCCGTCTCCACCTTGCCCTCGGGCGCGTGCACTGCCGTTTCTTGCGCTCCGGTTCGTGGGATCACGGCTCCTCGCTGTTGGACCGGCACGATCTTGTTGCCCTGTGTGCGCAAATATCGGATTTGTGGAATGGTCCTTGATTTGGGGAACTCTGCGCGTATCAGCCTATCAGGCGGCAGATACGTTCGGGGAATGGGGTTTACGACGGGGTTTAGGCGCCGCCCCCGCCGCTCTTTATTTTCGGTTGTTTTGATTCTTGCGGTGAAAGGTATAATCTTTTCTGAAGATGAATGCTGTGTCCGTTCGGAATGATTTCGCAGTGACATGTATGAAAAAGGTTTTGCCTTTGGGGTGTATGTTACACTGCTTCTTTGGAAGATTGATTTCTCAGATTTAGATTAGCCTTAGATGTTGATGGGTAAGGCAATGTTTCGCAGCCTGAAATTAATTTTTATTGTACCGATACCATGTTGCAATTTTCTGACTCTGTGGAATTTTCAGACTGGTATTTGCAGGATTCTTAGTACATTAGAATTGGATACATGCATCAAGTTTTAGGAATAAGTTTGTATGAAAGATTTATGAGAAAAAGACTAACCTCTGACATAGCACAAACTACAGACACAGGTTTCTAATAACAAGATGGAATGCCACAACACTGCGATTCTTTACCTTTTATCTTATGAATAGATAGCTGTATTGGTAATTATTGTGCTTCAGAAGAGGCGCAGAAGAAATGGTCTCAGGAATCGATTTCTACTGTGGGGTTTGTTCTGTAAAAAGTGGTTGAGTAAATTGATGGTTTCCCTCGCAGGAGATTGATTTTATATCAATATTTGACTAAATGTTGATTGCTGAAAACATCCTTTCTTCAGTTTGATATATAGATTCAAGAAGTCAGGGGTCGGTCAGCATCTCACGCTCTGAATCTTTCTCAATTCCCTTTTTTAGTGATGAAGGATCTGAAGTATGCTGATACTCATGAATGGGTGAAGGTTGAGGGTGATTCAGCAACTGTGGGGATTACGGACCATGCCCAGGTTGATACATTTGTATATTTCTATTACTGTGAATGTGAAGTGTGAAGCAATCTAGGTGTTAGGCCCTCCATATGTTAGGTTATCCAGTACTGCATTTGTTATACCGATATACATAATGCATGAAATCTGTTGCCTGGACCTGAGTTCAAATAAATCGATCATGTTCAGCATACAGTATCAGGGTTTGCATCGCTTAACATTTGTTTCTTTCTTTTGGCTTCCAGGATCATTTGGGTGATGTTGTGTATGTGGAGCTGCCAGAAGTTGGCATCAGTGTATCCCAGGGAAAGAACTTTGGTGCTGTTGAGAGTGTGAAGGCAACCAGTGATATCAACTCACCAGTATCTGGAGAGGTCGTTGAAGTGAATGAGAAACTAAGTGAGGAACCTGGATTGGTAAGTGTTGAGTCAGAACTCATGTGAAAATAAATCTTCCTTGGATAGATAGTCAATGTTTATCTTTTCTGACTAGGTGAATGCAAGCCCATATGACAAGGGATGGATTATCAAGGTCAAGCTCAGCGATTCAGGTGAGCTCAATTCACTGATGGATGATGAGAAGTACTCAAAATTCTGCGAGGAAGAAGACAATCATTGAAGAAAAAAGAGTGTCTTCTGACATCAAGGACCTGTGTTTCAATTCAAGCTTTATCAGTGCTTTTGGTCTCTGAGACCCGCTGTCGCAAATTGGCAAGGTTCATCGCATGGAATAAATTAGTCTGAGATCCGAGCGTGTAAAGGACATGTCCGAGTTTCGTTATCTCTTTGTAGTTGTAATGCTCATGAGTTTTCGTTTTGCTGTCTCTGTTTCATTCCTTGGTATACAAATTGTTTGGTCCTTTGTGGTTGGTTCAGAATGTTCGGTGGTATACTGGTAGTACTATGCGTAGTGGGCAAACAGGGGACTAGGCGATACCGCACCTTTTGATTCGATGTTGATGAAATTGCAATTATGAGGTAGCCGATATAATTGAAGCAAGAACGATATGAAACTCTTCGAAACAGAACGATAGTTCAGTATTTGAAAGACCCCAACTTGGCATCTCCTCAACCTTCCAGATAATGGAGGGCCGTAGGATACCAATGCCAGAACTCAGTTTGCGCACAAACAGAAAATAAAGCAAATCTATGGCACTGCAACACTACATGTTAAGCTGCATGTCATGTTAGATGTCAGGAGGTGTGAAAGATTTGCCATAACTTGTCTGGTGAAATATGGTCCACTCAGATAACAAGTATCCCTGCCAAAGAACATAAACTTTGACAGGAGCATCTAACCCTGTTGAAAACCTAGCAATTAACATTGCAACATCACACGGTGGCACTTACGATCAAAACAAAGATTTTTCACACGAAATAGCAAGTGCTTTGCTCACTGTCAGGATCTAACAGTAATGATCATTGAACGCTGGACACTAGAGAGACCTAACATTTACCCTCCTTTAGGCACATTCTGCACATCAGCTAAAATACAATAACCTAGAACATCAAAAGTAGTTGTGCTGGTAGCCTGGTAGCCTGGTAGCCTGGTACAATGCAACTATGTGAAAATCCTGCCAGGAAAACACAAAATGCCTCACGCTGCAGGTCATAACGAACCAGAACATGCATCGCGCTGCAGGCCATGACGAAGCAGACACGCCTCACGCTTTGATGTTCCAGTTGTGTGCTGATCGTGGACCGCTTGTAATCCCCTCGTAGTATTGTGATGGCAGCTTTCCTTTGTTCCATTGCTTCACAAATTTAAGGAACAGATCATGAGCAGACTCTGAAGAAAGATCTGAAAAATATTTGCCCTTTTCTTCCTTCAACCAGGTTGCAAACTCATTGTTCTTTGCAAAGTAGTCATCTTTAGATATTTCTTTGACGACCTGTTTCAGCAAGGGGGGAATATCAGAAACAAGGTATTCAAGGCAGGAGAAAGGGGGCAGACAAGAAAGAGACTGAATTCAGCAAATGTCAAACACTCATGTTTTTGCAATGAGATGCATACCCCATTGGTCCAGTCAAATAAGTTTGATTAACTATTTCTGTTCTTAGCAACTAGCTACTTTTAACATAGTCGGATAGTCCCATTGCACTTTTCTTGAATCCCAGTTGCTCAGGAAAGATGGCATGTAACAAACATCATACTCAATGTAAGCACACCAGGGTTGTGAAGACATTTCAGGAATGTGCATACTAATATTTGTTGCATGAAAGGAAGCAATAGCCTATAAAGTAATAAGTGCTTACTCACATCGCAGTTACAGGTTAATGGTAACAAAAAATCATGTTCTGCCTTCATAAGTTAAAACACATTATGGCAACTTTTGATCTTCTATTCAGCCTACTGGTGAGAAATAGATTCTTCGAGATTTCGATGAAGCTCCCTTGTCTACGACAACACAAGTGACTTATACTTTGGGTGCATTAATTGTAGAAATTTGCGATACCTTATGTCCTTATCCCTGATTCATGTTTCAAGACACACCCAGAACTGGAAAAAGTTCTACGTTTGGGTCTACACTTTTATTTCTACAGTAAGCTAGCACTATTCCTCAATTTGGTTCTATTTCAGAGCAGTGTTAGACCTTTATACCCATGAAAGCTCAATCTTCTACAAAATTTATGTACCAAGTTCAAATACATCAAAAATCATTCTATTTGCTTAGGAACAGCCAATGAAACAGAGGAATCGTTCAGAGAACTCACTGCATCCTTGTCTTTTCTCTTGCTCTTCTCCTTCTCTTTGGAATGTCTCTCCTTCGAATCCCTCTCTGCAACACAAACAAACACATCAAAATCAAAACCTAGCAACAATTCATTGGCACTACCATGTGTACTCGTTCAGAGAACAAAATTACACAAAAAATAAGTGGACGCAGGCATAAAACATAAAGTGTTGAAGAACCAGAACTGGTTGTTGGTTGGTTATGGCGATAGAAACAAGGGCACCCAACCTTTGCCTTTGTTCCTGTCGCTGTGCTTGTTCTTCTTCCTCTTCTTGTGCCTGTCGTCTTCCTCCTCCCTGTCCTCCCGGCTGCTCCTCCTGCTCTCCTTCTTGTCCCGCCTCTTCCGTTCCCTCCCCTCTTCCTCCCCTGAAACAACCAAGAAAAGAGGATTAACGCTCCATACCAAAACAAACAAATGGATGATGGGTTCGACCGAGAGAGGGGAGACGAAAGGGATCTCCGGGTACCTGAAGAGGGAGAGGAGCGGCGTTTCCTCGATTTCCCCTCGCTGCCCATCGTCGCCGTCGGCGGCCTCGCCCTCGGCCTCGTCCGCCGCCCGAGTCAGAGTGAAGGAAGAAGGGCACCGAGCAGTTTGGGAATTTTCTCGGAGCCTCAAAGCCCATGTATTTTTGGCCCGCCAAGTTGGTGGATCAAGGAACAGACGGTAATTCAGCCAAGTCAGAAATGGGATCCATCGAGCCCATCTTCTACCCTCCGGCGCCAAGCTCCTTCAATTCAACATTCAATCTCGTCGGAGATGTATTCCACGGAAGGTTCGTGGGCCCACCTTAACCTACGCTTGCCGTGTCGCCCCGGCGTTTCTCTCGCCGATTTACGGTCGACTGCTCACCGGCGCCGGCGTCGTTGACTACAGGGACCCATCCACCTGCGCGTGTTTACTTTGCTTCCTAATGTTCACGTATAGGAGTGCATGAATACGTGTGTGGTGTACGTGTCCGATGTTGGCTTGGTTCGTGTTCAACACCTTCTGCGAAGGTGCTCCTGCTGCGCTATAATATACTCCTCCTGATTTATACGACGCTGGTTAGCTCAAGTTTAAGCTAAGCAACGTCAAATAAAAAAGAACGAGGGAGTATTATATATGCCTTTTATATAAAAAAAAGATCGAATGTGTAGGGTAATAGTGCCCCTCCTCGCGGACTCTGTACCACTACCGGTTGGGAACCCCTCGTACCGGTTGGGAACCCGTACCGGTTGCGCAACCGGTATTTCTAGTTCGGTACTAAAGGGGATCCTTTACGAGTATTAAAAAAATAAAAAAAATTGGAATCCCATCGCCAGCCCCCGCCCTCCTGCCGCCGTCCTCGCCCTCCCGCCGTTGCTCCTCCCTACTGGTGAGGGGCGAGCGGGGGGGGGGGGGAGGGGGGAGGGGGGAGGTGCTGGCAGCACAGGAGAAGAAGGGGGAAAAAAGGTGCTTAGAT
>NC_028450.1:6403945-6628841 GCF_000263155.2 Setaria italica | reverse complement strand
GAAGGTACATCAAGGTAAAGAGATAGTGGCTAAGGACTTGATAGAGATTGGAGGATCCCTCCTTGCCGGAGAATAGAGCCTAGGTACCGGGGGGATCGATAAGGCGTGCGGCAGGGAGGCCCTTTAGTGCTAGGTGGAAGCTCCACCCGGTAAGATCACCCATTAGTACCGAGTGGAGCCTCCACCCGGTACTATACTTGAGGGCCTTTAGTATTAGTACCGGGTGGAGGCTCCACCCGATACTAAAGGGGTCACAGGGGGCTCTTGGGGAACTATCCATTAGATCCGGTACTAATGCTCACATTAGTACCGGATCAAAAACCAATCGGTACTAATGTAGTGGACAAAAGGTCCATTCCCCAGTAGTGTACGTGCGAAGAATTGTCAAACCCAAATAATGTCATAAAAAAATTAGATAAAAAAATAAATCAACCTAGGAGGAGGCGATTTTTCACTTAAAAAGAAGAAATAAACACCCAAATTCGAGCTAGAATGCACGACCACATCTTTCACCCTAACCACCCTAACCAGTTGAGCTAGGTTCACTTCCTAACCCAAATCACGTCTTATAACAAGTAATAAACATGCCCATGCGTTGCGATGTGTAGAAAAAAAATCATAGCACCATTATTCTACCTAATAAACACAGCTTAGACTCATTTATCGATAACTTGATTTATGATCCACGGCAACGAGTATTCCTAAAATAGACTTCAAATTAATGGACAAACCAACCTTATGTACGGCGCCACACTGTGGGGGGACCATGAGGTCGCACGGAGACTCCAATAATCATGACAACAATGTGCATGGCATAGACAAACGTTCACATGTGGGGTAGAGCGGTGACATCAAATACATAAGTTTTAAGGGGGTGTTTGTTTCTTTATGATCCTAAAATTACTATCACATCGAATATTTAGATACTAATTAGGAGTATTAAATATAGACTAATTACAAAACCAATAGCGCAGATGAAGACTAATTTACGAGATGAATCTATTAAGCCTAATTAGTCCATAATTTGATAATGTGACGCTACAGTAAATATGTGCTAATGATAGATTAATTAAGCTTAATAGATTCGTCTCGCGAATTAGCCTCCATCCATGTAATTAGTTTTATAATTATCTCATGTTCAGTCCTCCTAATTAGCATCCGAATATTTGATGTGACATGAATTTTAGTTCGAACTAAAGATCCAAACACCCCTTAAGTTTATGCGTAGATGGGGCTCAATAAAGTGAGCACATGCTGTAACAGCCCATGGGTCAATTTGGGCTAATAATTTGAGTACCATGCATGAAGCATGGTAGCTTAGAACAGTCTCAAAAAGAAAGTGGAGAGTAGGATAAGCCAACTTAAGTAACTAGCTCTAGGAAGTATCGTGCAAACTTGGGTTAACCCTTTTACGCGAAGCGAGGATGAAAGCGGAAGTAGGTTGCAGTGTAGGTGTGATCCACTCAGCGTGCAGAGTAGCCATGAGCCGTTTTTCTAAGTTGGGTCATTACAATGGTAATCAGAGCCAACTTTCGCTGTGTCACGGGTACGTGCGGGTCATATGCGCGGACATGGTGCGCATGTCGCGTGGGTCCTATGTGGACACGATATGGCACATGCATGTCATTGGATGTATGGACGTGGCTAGGAAAGGTGAGTTAGATCCGCTCTCGACGGCGACGTCGAGTCCTAAGGGTGGGTGGATGTAATAGCCTATGGGTCAAGTTGGGCCAACAATTTGAGTACCATGCATGATGCATGGTAGCTCTAGAATTTCAAATGGGAAGTGGAGAGTAGGATGAGCCAACTTAAACAGCCAGCTCTAGGAAGCATTACAACCTCAGGTTAACCCTTTTACGTAAAGCGAAAACGAAAGCGTAAACATGTAGCAGTGTAGGTGTGGTCCACTTAGTATCGTTCGAGCGGCCTTGATGTAGCAGCCGCCTTGGCGGCGCCCATGAGCCTCCATCATCGGCCCATGAGCCTGAGCATCCGTGCTAGCTGTTGCCCTCGGCCCGTGTCGTCGATGGTAGCCAATGTTGGATAATTATTCAATTGCTGTATTAATTTCCGAAATAAATAAATCATGACAAGAGATAATTCTAACATGCAAAACTCTAACATACTAGACAACATGAGTAGTATAATCATGGTCTTAGAAAACATGATTAACAATCAGATTAGATCACAGCGCAGGTACCGGGAAGCCATGATGACGAGCGGTGCTGACGGAACGATGATGATATTGCGAACGGATCACAGCAGCCGGCATTGAAGATGATGGTACGCCGTGACACGAAGATTGGACGGAGGACGAGCCATGGCGACGAACATAGCAGTCGCGCGGAGCGCTTCCCAAAAACCTTATTCGTCCTTTCCCGGTGCAGGATCACAAGGATGACTGGTTCCAAAGACCTGCTCTCCCATTCGTTGGTGCACGCTGACACAATGGAATGGAGAAGACTACAGTAGCGGCGCAGCAGCGTTGAAGAGGCAAATCCTAACTCGTAGAGACCACCTTAGAGATACCCTAACCTAGGGGTCTTCCCGTATAGTAGTCTATGGTGCGTCTTTTCTATAAGGAGTGGTCCGTATCTATAGGGAGAAAAACCCCCCAACACCCTCGTTTATTAGTAATAAGGGACTAATAGATGGTGTACCCCTCTTACGCTAATAGGCCTTTGAGATTTATTCATAATTATTTATATGGGCCAAGCCCATATATCTAACAATCCCCCACCACATCTTAAATACACATTTAGGTGTTTTGCATGTTTCTCACTACTGTTTGATATACCAATGTTTCAGCAAGGACTGTTAAGTTGGACTCTTGCCTAGAGCTTCAAGCTACACTCATCCACAACTTGACAATGGACTACGTCTTCAATCGCTAGTTTTGCGTGGATAAGTTTCACTCAAAGTCATAACCAGTACTTGGTTGCTAGTAACCTACTCTGCGGGTGGAGCATATACGTCGTACTCCATGGAGATCACGCAAGTCTCATAGACTGCAACGTTTAACATCCGAACTCATGTAGGTATGTTCTTTCAACATCTTCACTTATTAAAGCCAACAGAATCATATTAAGGCATATAACCAACCTGCCTTACAGTACACATGCCTTAAAACATACCCACCTTACAGCATTTGACAAAAGGGCCACCAGATTTCCCAAAAAAGGGGAGAGTATTGCATCTTCACTTAGAGAGGGTTAAATAATTACTCTCCTCAGCTAACCAAAAGCTTGTTTTTCCCGGATCCTAATTCACGGGATCTAGCGGCCCGAACCTGCCTAAATCGTGTGTTTGAGTTTACTTTCAAGTTCCAGATTTTGACGAGCCCCACTCACTAAACACTACCTTGGGCACACCCCTCGGTAGATTGCCGGGTTTAAACACCAACACTCCGATCATATAGGTTGGGTTACCACTATGGCAACTCAAGTAGGTCTCATACCCATCTCCCTCGATGCTCTTTCTATCACATTCCGTGATAGCCCTTTTTTAAAGGGATCTGCTAGGTTTTTATCTGTTTGAATATAAGTCACACTTATTACTCCGGAGTTTCTTAATTTTCTGACAAATTTCAGTCGTCTCTTAAGTCTTAACATATCTTGATGACTTCGCATTATCCTTAGCACTGTTCACTTTGACTATCACAGTTTGATTGTCACAGATTATAAGGATGGTCGGTACTAGTTTTTCAACCGGCACTGATTTTTCAACCATAGGCAAGTCCATCAAGAGCTCACGCAGCCACTCTGCCTCAACAGTAGCTGTATCTAAAGTAGTAAGTTCTGTTTCCATAGTTGACCTCGTCAAAATAGTTTGCTTGCAAGACCTCCATGATATTGCACCACCTCCATGGGTAAACACATACCCACTCGTGGCATAAAGCTCATTAGCATCAAAAATCCAGTTCGAGTCACTATATCCCTCAAGCACAGCAGGGTGCTCAGAATAGTGAATCTCATAACTCATAGTACCCATCAAGTAGCGCATAACCCTTTCAAGTGCATGCCAATGATCAATAACTGGATTTGACATGAGCCTGCTCAATTTGCTCACAGCAAAAGATATGTCGGGTCTCGTTGCGCTAGCTAAGTAAATGAGTGAACCAATAATCTGAAAATATCTTGATCTTTCGCAATTTTTTTATTCTTTCGAAGTATTACACTACGATCATAAGGAGTTGGAGAAGGCTTGTTGTTCATGTAGCCAAAGCGGCTCAAGATCTTCTCCACATAATGGGATTACGAAACAGTAATCCCATTCTCATTCTTAATCAGCTTAATATTCAGAATAACATCAGCGTCTCCTAGATCTTTCATATAAAAACTCTTTGATAGAAAATACTTGACAGCCAACATGGAGGCAAGCGGGGTAGGGGTTGAGCGGTGAGGTGTACAAGTGGCAGCTTGTGCGTTCTGACGGAATCGAGGGGCGGGCCGGGCAGCGATGGCTGGTGGAGACTTGCAGCACAACTACGACAGGAGCCGCGCCAAGATGTACGACGACTATGATGGCACACCGTTGTTGAGCTCGGGGGCTTCTCATGCTCGGCCTCTGTAGATTTATATGTGCGATCTCAGCTCTGGAAGCGGACTCTGCCTCAGCAACGGAACGTTGCCGTGTGCAGCTCCATCACGGGTTTATGGAAGGTAATGGTAGGAACGGGCTGAAGATGGACCAAGTGGGACCGGCAAGCTGACGGACGAAAATTGAGAGGAGGCGGCGGTCGAAAACAAACCTAATTGGTAGAAAACACGAAGGATTAAGACAGAGATAAGTAATACGGGACCTAAAGCTCATGTGTTGGTATGGTACCCAATTGGATCAGCTGTCTCTGGTGGCCGCTCATTGCGGTGATTGGCCTGCATGCAGCCATGCAGGCGTGCCGTGATAGGCCTGCTGCATGGTGATCGACCTCACGCGTTTGTCCGGCCACAGCGGGTTTCTTCGATGGTATGAGCTTTATTTCGGTCGTCATTATTTTGTTTTTATGCCAAATCTACGTTTCATTAATAATATCTTGTTTCTTCCACAAATATTACCATGGTTTATGGCAACTAATAGTATCATGAAGTGCCCAACCTGCCATATCCATCATCCCACCATCCAACCTTCACGTGCATTAAATTAAAAAAAACTTTTAAATTTGTAAGGTATATTGTTTCTTGGTGTGTTCACGCATTAGGTACACCAAAAATTGGCATCAGGGAACAAGCTTTGAAGGATAAACAAAGTACGTACTTGTTTCCTAATTTTAGTAGTTTTAGCATCTGATCCTGAGGCCTTGCTTGTCCATTTTTCTGACCCCATGGTGTGGCTCTGGCAAGTGGTGTGACATGCAGGTGTTGTAAACTTATTCTGGTATGGTTGTGAGAAGCAATGTGACATCAAGGAGCTTGTCGCCGGTAGCACACTAGGTCAGAGCATTGCTGGCAACTGGGCGGTGGAAGTAAACCAACAATTGGGCTAGAGGAAGAGATGAATTAATGAAGTGCGCCGTTTACTTGGATCCAACGGTGAAAAATGGTTACCATGCACTACCAGAAAACCGGAAATTCCTATTGGTTTGAACCTTCCCCGAACCTTCACCCAATCCCGTCGGATGGGGAAAACCGATAGGAAATAGCATATCAAATCCTGACAGCTTAGGGTGTGTTTGGTTTGAGGGTTGGAGGGGGTTGGAATGAGTTGGATCCTGTTAGGGAGGTGTTTGGTTGGACCTAGTTAAGAAAATATTCTCCCTAGATGCAGGTTGGATGAATCCGCCCATAACGAGCGGACGCATCCAACCCACATGCACGACGTCTCCCACTGTTTTGTCCGAGAGGAGGAGCAGGTGGGGAAAAGGGAGCGGCGGGTGGCGGCGGCCGGTGCTGGGGAAAAGGGAGGGGCGGGCGGCGGCTGCCAACGCCGGAGAAAAGGGAGGGACGGACGGCGGCAGGAGTTTCTCCGGCGTGGGCGTGGGGGAGAAGATAAGGTGGGGTAAAAAAAAAAAGAAAATGTTAGGTGGATGACATGTGGGACCTAATGGATGACAGGTGGGTCCACAAACAGTTATGGCTAACAATGTTAAAATGGTATCCATCCCAACCTTCTCAACCTCTCCAATCAAATAAAAAATTGGAATGAACCCATCCCTTTCATCCAAACACGAGATGAGTTGAACCCAACCTACAAAAGTGGGATAAACCCAACCCATTCCACATGATCCCAAAACCAAACAGTGCTTAGTAGAACCGATAGGATAGCAAGAAACAGACAGGAATGATCTAGCGGTACCTGATGGTGCACATAGAACCGACAGGAAAGAGTTCTGTCGCTGAAAAAACCGACGGGAAATCTTTCGCCACAGGTGCATGCAAAAAACCCGCACAAAAAATTCACTCGAGCACAAAAAATTGACCGGCATGCTCTATCCCGCGCTACTGCACACTCGGACCCACATACTGACAATCCACCCAACAAAATATCCACCCTTCCCTCCCCTCCGAACCCTATTCCATTCGTCGCCGCCACCTCGCGCCTTGGCCGCTTGGCCAACGTGCACACTCCTCCACGCCCGCCACTCCCCGACGCCGTCCCTCCCCTCCACACCCGTCGCTCCCCTGACACCGTCCCACCCGCCGCTCCCCCGATGTCGACCCTTACCCAACGACCGCTGCTCCCTCGCCGCCATCCTCCCTACAACCGACGCTCTGACACCCTCCGCCGCCGTCCTCCCCACAACCGACATTCCGATGCCCTCCCCCACAAGTACCGTCGCCGATGCACGCCGAAGCCTCCTGCCACCATCGTCACCCCCGCCATTGCCGCCTCCCCGACACACTCATCTCTGCTCGTGGAATCCACAAGAGGCGTAGAAGGGAGGATCCACAAGAGGCGAAGGAAGGGAGTCAGCGTTGACCACAAGATCCAATAGTGAAGCCTGCCGCCACCACCTGCATCTCAGGTGATTAATTTGTCCTCTTTCATTTGTTACTTTCAGATATAGAAGTTAATGCATTAACAATATCATGTGCCATTTTACTTGTTCATGTGTGCTTTATGGATGCCTTGATTAAGTTTTTTTTTGCTCATGTTGTGATAACCAATACGAAACATTGGATGCATAACCTTTTTTTTTTCAAATAAGCATTGTGATTCCTTGTTTTAGAGAATAGATGTAGCCATAGTAGTATTAAATCACTAACTGTAACAATTTGTGAATGGTAACAGTGAAAGTAAGCTATGGCTGAGCGTGATTGGATGTATAGTGGATGGAACAATGGTAGACCAACATTTGATTGGATTGACCATACAAAGGAATTCTTGGATTTTGCCTTCGCTAATCATAGTGTAGTACAATATGGTACCATTAAATGCCCTTGCTCTGTGTGTCGAAATTATTTTCAGCATGAAAAGGGTAAGGTAGAGCTACACCTATGTCAAAATGGGTTTAAAGAAAACTACAGAAGCTTAAGCTAAAAAGGCCTCCAAATGGCCAACAGATTCCTATTAAACCTGTTGGAGATGAGTGAGTACATCTTCTGAGACCCTTTTTCTTTTGGGAATTCATCTTCTGAGACCCTTTTTCTTTTGGGAAATTCATAGAATCGATTGGTTTCATTGCCTAGTTAATGTTTCAGTAGTGGTTCACTAGTGGTTGTCTATGTTAATGCTTTAGTAGTGGTTTGCTTCACTAGTGGATGCCTATGTTTTCTTTTCTAGTTAATGGATATGTAGTATTGCTGTCCACAAATTTTTCTTGTATAATGTTGCTTTCCTATAATAGTCTTCACTTTTTCTCGTAGACAATTTGAGTTTGTGAACGATTCATCTGATGAGGAAATGGGGATTGGTGGTCAAATAACAGCAATCCTGAAACTTGAATACCCTTCCATTGTTAAAGATGGTCCTAAGAAAACATTTTATGCAAAGACATGGGATCATTATAGTATTACCAGATATGAGGATGGGATGACTGCTGCTGATCATTTCAGAGAAGTGTTTTAGGTGAGTAAAAAAGTTCAAACGTATGTCATCTTTTTGTTCAGCTTCGTGGGATTTATTAGCATAGGTGTACATGGGCTGAGTATTCTATTTTTCAATGCAGAGTATCTATTCAGTGAGTGAGGAAGACAGATTACATGCTGAGGAAGTTCTTGAGAGGTTTGCTACTAAGCAATGCAAAAACATGATGTATGAGCTTCGTGTGAGTGCTGTGAAGGCCTATTATGACGATTTCCTAGATCGGCGGATAAATGACAAAGTGGCTCGCAAGGAAGTGCTCCGTGAAACCCAATATTTGAAGGTTCGGCCATAATGGATTTCTGATGAGGCATGGCGCAAGATATGTGCTTATTGGTGCTTACCGGGTTTCTTAAAGAAGCGTCGTCTTGCTCAAGGATCACCGGATGCAGCCTGACTTTGCTCAAAACAGAGGTGGATCTCGACCACACAGCTAGACCAAGTGATATTTGGTAAGTCAATGTGACTTTCTATCTTGTATTTTAGTTACTTCTGAATTGTGCATTCTACTATATTTTGTTACTGCCGCTGTGTTGCTGATTGCGTCTCCTATGTCCAAGGCAAGAAGTATGGCCCTGAAGCTGCCACTGACATCAACAATTACTACTGCATGAAGTCAGGTGTAAAAAATTGCGATAGCAATGGCAAAAGCGGTCCAATCCCAACAGAAAAGGCCCAAAGGCGTGTTGTAAGTTGCCAAACTGTTCCTTTCAAAATGTACATGTTTATAACCCTAATCTGAAAGATAACTTGAGCCTTTTCCTTTATTAGAATGATTATTTTGCTACTCTAGAAGCTTTGCATCCAAATGACTTTGAGCAGCGTAAGAATGATGGGAAGCTTGATGCTGATGCCCTATACCAGAGTAGTGGGAATGGCTTGGCTCATGGCCGTGTGCCAATAGCAAATGGCACTGTAAGGATAAGTGATATGAAAGCAAGTGCTAGGGCATCCAATGGTACAAGACAATCAAACTCGGGGTCTTATCAATATCTTGTGAGGCGGAACGCACAACTGGAAAGGGCTACCAGATTGGCCTAGTTTTGAGCAACATGTGCCGGTAATTGAGTCAACTCAACTTACTTTGTAGTCACCTAATGATTCTTGGAAGCATTTCCTAATCACCTTGTGTTGTAGGATCTTTTTGCCAAGATGAACATGCCAGTACCAGAAGACATAGTCGCCATTCTGCAAGAAGCAAATACTTGCGCACCATCAAGTGAGCAGTGCAGTACTACCATGCACTTTATTTGATCTTGTTCTGTACATGTTGTTGCAAATAGGATCATTGCATATCTCAGAGGATCATTAGTGTTACTGTCCTGGAATACTTTATTTGATCACTAGTGTTACATGCTGCAACTCAACTTTCTGCCCATGAACTGAGCTATCTGTTGAGCTTTTCTTGTGACCATTATAAATTTTGATTCAAAGATATGACTGTTGACAGTGTCAAATTAAAGACACATTCCAAGATATGGTCTAGTTTGCCCCCCTTGACTGTTGTAAACACATTCCAGTATGTCTAAAATGTTACTGTCCATCATGTTCATTTCTAATCTATCTGTGTTAAAATGTTACTGTCCATCATTGTGTGCTGGACGGAACTAAATTTTTGGTGCAATACTTTTAGCACTTGAGATCTAATCAGACAAGTTGAGCTTCTCATATGTAGCCAAATTTATATTGCCGTTCTTCCAACCATTCACCCTTTTGTTTTCCATCTACTTGCAGGTTAGTCAGTCGTCATCTGAAGCTGAAAATGGTGCTGGCAGCGGCACTTTAGGCAACAGGGCTTGTGGCAATGGCAACGATGCATCTGGCAACAGCATCGGCGCATCTGGCAATGGCAACGACGCTTCTAACAATGGCAACGATGACAATGAAGACGACCCTACTCTTGAATGAAATGGTGAAGGGTGCAGCATGCCTCTTTTCTTTTGTGAAGACTTGCTTTTTGTGTAGTATCATGTGGTAGAGAGTGAAAATGCCTCTCCTTTTACAAGCAGTAAGACTTGCTGCTTTTGTGCAGTTGACATCCTATGTAATCAACTCATGAACTACTGATCTTGACTTACTCCTTGGTTACAAGTGTTGGAGCTGGGCATGCTGGACATGCATGCTGCTATGCCTGAGTGCTAGCCAGACATGATGGACACTTTGGATGATTGGGTATCTGTTAGTGCTAGTTGAATTAATCTGGATGGCTCATGTGACATGTTTAATGTGTACTGTGTCTTATCGTGGATTTACATTAAATTGATGATGTTAATATATATATATATATATATATATATATATATATATATAATGCAATAGGTTTTCCCTGTCGGTCTACACTGTCAGGAACCTGACTGATGAATTCCTGTCGGCCTACAGTTCTATCCTGACGGGAGTCTTGCTGTCAGGGGAAATACATTTGTTCCTGTCGGTGTATGCTTCCTTACGGTAACTCCTGTCGGTTGTGGCGACAGTAGCTCGACCTGGCCGCCCGGCTCCTTCCCGTCAGGAACTACCGACGGGAATTGTTCCCTGTCGGCCAACCGTCAGGAGCAGTAGGTTTACTGAGTAGCTGTCCCTGTTGGTGTAGGCCTGACGGAACCGTCAGGAATTGACGGTTTTGATTGTGCTGGTGGTTTTCGGCTGTTAGGAACCTCACCCCTTGTGCTAGTGATGCGTCCAAATTGTCGAGTAGCCCATCCCTTTATATATATTGATAACGACTCGTACTTCTATTTACACAAAGTGTATACCTTTATTATTACAGTACATATCATTGTAGATATTTCTACGATGAAAATTGACGGTCATAAACATAATTTATTACCTAATTAATACTCTCGAAATAGGAATAGGAAACCACTGTAGTCTTGTTGTAGGTCACGAGGAGAACTCCAACACGGAAGGGTATAAAGGTTATTCTCTTGGTCGATGGTTCATATGTTTGGGTGGGCCGTGGCCCGAGAAGAAACTTTGCTTGTCCTCTTCCTCGTCCCCTTCCTCCGGCCGCCGCCGCCGCGTGGTACCCTATGAACATCTCTCGCGCGGAGGAATTCCTCCGGAGCCGGCAGAGGCGCTCCCGGAAGCATTCATCTCCTCCGACGCGCTCCCCTAGCCCGACCTTGGGGGAGCCACGAGAGTTTTCCTATCCGACGCTCCCCGCCGTCCTGATCTCGAGGAGGCGGCTCTCTCCGGCGCGCCCCGCCGGCTCGGGCTCGAGGAAGCAGGCCCCTTTCTCTCCGACGTACCCCACCGGCCCGTTCCCGGGGCCGACGAAGCAGCTCCCGCACTCCGCGACGCCCCGCCCCGGCTCGAAGGATTCCACCGCACGGCGGCCCCCAAGCTGGCTAATCCTCGACCGCTTCGTCCACCGCAGCAGGCGGTACGGGGTCGTCGATTGTGACGCCACGGCCTCGTACCCCGCCGAGGACTGCATCGGCAGACGCATCAGCGCCTCCCTCAGGATTGCCGGGTCTCCCGCGGTCTCCCGCCTGTATCTCCACTGGCCGAGCAGGCCGTGGATCCAGGGCATGAAGGAGCCCGCCGTCATCGCCGCCCACGGCCACTCCATCCTTTTCAAGGTCTACGTGCCCTTCTGTGATCCTCATTGCCACAGACCCTGCTTCTTCCCCATCGATTACTTCGTCTACTCGGCCCCCTGCTCGCCGTTTTCGCCGCCACGGCTCAGGCGCCTCCCAGTTTGCAAAGATGGTGTGCACACTGAGCCCGATGACAGGTTCTTCCAACCGTACCGGCGCCAGCAGCAGCGGGTCATGCTGGACCGAGGGATGGGCCTCCTCTGTCATGGTGAAGATGGTGAGTTCACTGTGGCGGATCTTACTCACTGTTACTACCACGAGGTCGAGCTCTGCGTGCTGCATGATCCGCCTCTTGGCCGCCGCGCTGAAATTGGATGGAGCGTTGAGCGGCTGCAGATCCCTCCTGACATGCATATGAGGGGCCTCGACCTCTTCTCGTTCAACTCCGACGCTGTCATCCCCATCCACGGTTGCTTCTTGGCCTGGGTCGACTACTACCAAGGCATGCTTCTTGTGGATGTCCTCCACGCAGATGTTGATCCGCAGCTCAACTTCATCCCACTGCCCGCGGAGACTCTGCTGTCTTGCCGCGTGAACTACGACGAAGGCTGTCCAGACCCAGCTAGGTGTGTCAGCGTCACTGATTCTGGCACCATCAAGCTCGTGTGCATTATCACAGGTACTTCTCCTTCTTTCACCATAGCAACATGGACTTTGGTTGACATGGACCAAGGTGTATGGGAGAAGGATGGCACCGCCATGGAGGACATCCAATTCTGGGGCCTTTACGCCGGCCTGAATCTTCCATGGGTACATCCAAGTTTTCCAGTGGTAAGCTTGGTTGATCCGGATGTCATCTGCTTCTTGCTAAAGGAGGAGGACAGCCACAATTTCTGGATGATTGAGGTTAACATGAGGACCGAGGTGCTGCAGTCCAGTGCCATCTATATTAATGAAGAAGAAGAAGAACGGTACTCCTCTAAGAAGACCCCAAGGAACTTCTTTGATGGTCATTGCTTTATCCCCAGCAAGTTCTCTGCATACTTGGAGAAGGATGCCATCACAAGGTAATTATGTTTCCTGTTTGTATGTGTTTATCCTCACCATTGCTTCTTGGCGGCAGTGTGTACGTTTTATAACGTGAAAATAACATGATATTGAAGTAGCTAGGTAATTAGCATAATGAAACATAAACTAGCAGAGGCGTCCTTGCTAAGTAAATGGTTGACCAATCTGTGGGTAATAATTTGACATGTTAAACTACAAACATATTTATCTAAATACCTGCTTAGTCATTCTTGTAATTAGCTAATCAACAATTTGGTCTTATGCTCACATCTCCACGTGTGGGCTTGCACACTGTACCCCAATTAAATTTCAATCCAATTAATTCTTTTTCGAACCAAGTTGAACAAGTATAATTTCTCATTTCGTGTGAATTGTATTGATTTTTCCAGCACATGATCATTTGTTCAGGGTTGTTTGTTACCCAATAATAACTGTGAACGAGAGAGGAGGATTGGGAACAAGAAGTCTTGATTGTAGTGTCAAACTAAAACTAATCCAACTATGCTACACTATGCAGTATGACAGCCAACAAAATGTTGTTCAGTTCAGACTTTGTTTGACAATCGGTTCCCAATTTGTAATCAGTCTGTTTTGTTCCTCTGGAGCAGTCAGTAGGCCTTCTTTTTTCCCGTGAATACATAGAAGGGCTAAGAACAAGGTGATAACACTTGGTTTGGTTTGGGCCAGAGTGGTTTTTGGAAAGTAACCTGTGGGTGAGGGTGTAGCTTGGGTTCGGTTAGTTTAGAGTTGAATCCCAAACCACAAACTACTGACTGCTCCTGCGTATTCCAGAAAAAATTAGAGCGAATACAAACTGGTAACATTTTCCCTTTAGCTTGTTTATTTTTTCATCAAGGATGGTACCTTGTGATCTTCCACTTTAGTCCCAAGCATACCATGGCGAAGAAACATGTTTAGTAAGGCCGTGACATGAAGAAGAAACATGTTTAGTAAGGCAAAGGAGTTTACAACACTTGGTAGTTTTATGATGACATAAAGAAGCCCGAGGGGAATAGTCACCAGGCCTTCCACTGAGTACTACCTAGTACCTACTACGGATTATTATTACCCAAAACCTGATGACCTATTTAAGTTTCCATGTTGCGTCCTAAAACCCTCTATGAGAGCAGAAGTTATACTGATCTGATGCACCCTACAGTCAGTGATCTCTGTAATGCCAACCTTGTTTTATTAATTCTTGTTGTGATGCTAAGTTTTTGTTGTCTGCATTTGCTTATTTTCATGTACTAAGGCAGGAACTAGTTACACACCTGCACTAATTCTTGTGATTTTGCTTTTTTGTGCAGTCAGGAACTAAGTGACGTGATGCAGAAGAAAGTAATACAGAGAAGGGCGATGCAAAAGAGTGGATTGGAGGCGCAACCGAAGAAGTGATTTTGCTGAACTGAGGATGGCCTGGTGGCATGCAGCACTACTTTTGTCTTGTGGCTTTGATGCGTGTTAACAAATTTGACACTGAAACATCTCCATGGAGATTTTTGGGAGGCTAGTTTGAAAGGAGAACTGGAGGAATGAACATTCTTCCTATGTAACCAAATATGGGGCATGCCCCCCTAACCAAAATTTGGTCTAACCACGAATATTTAGCATTCCCAAGTAAAGCCCCAGTCAAGCTAAATCTTGTTGCTTTCTCTTTTTGCTCTACGGGGCATTGATTTATTGTGATGTCTAGATGTGGCATGGTTGTATTGAGCGCCAAGCACAACTCGGCATTTGCTGGGCGATCAGACCCGAAGGTACCACGCTTTCTATGCACCGCCATGGTGTTGATACCCCCATTTTATTAGCAGGATGTAATGCATTGCGTAAATTGTTTCTTTACCCTAGTTTGCTTAAAAAAAAGGTAAACTTGGGAATCAAACCAAATGACGCCTTCTCAACTATCAAAGGTTTGCAAATGCATTTAGGCTACCAAACCAAAAACACATTCCACCTTGACCTACCAAACGAAATATCACTACTCTTGATCACAAACCAAACACCAAAAACTGCCAAAATTTGGCATTGACCAACCTTGGCCAAGCCTTTTAGGGTCTGGAGTCGAAATAGTTCCATAATGCCGATGCACGCATTGTTGCCTTCAACATTTGCTCAAGGGTGTCACAGTAATAATAAGTAAATAAAACATGTGCTGCTTGGTTTTAGGTTTGAGTTATGCGACAAGCACATCAAAGCAGGTCATGGTTAGGTCCGACCGTCCGAGTATTGGAGCTATTGATAAATGCAGCTCAACTCCAAAGGGTATTACAGCAAGTTTCAATACGTGGTTCTCGATTACAACCCTGCAAAACTGATCTACGAGACATTTCTCTCGCATGCAGACAATGAAGCGAGCAGCACACATGGATGACCTCGGGTAGCTTGTGCTTGTCCATGCCAAAAATGACTGCTTAATGCTGAAAAAACACCATCCTACTGACTGACATTGGCAATGCAAATGAGACAAGATACATCAGGTATTCCCTTTCATACCCTCACCCCCTTGGCCATTTCTTTTTACCCTTCTTACCCATGACAAGAGTAAACTGGTCGTCTTCGGATGGCGGTGGTGGGGGTTTCGGGATCGATGGCGGCGATGCATTTTTAAACAGTTGTGCAAATGTAGGTCTTCCTGGGGCTTCTTGGGTGGCCAATGCAGATTGTCCTACAGCCTTTGAAGATCCTCATGCATCCTTAGAATCTATTGCCAAAATACATCAAGGGTCAACTTAGGGGGCGTTTGGTTCCCTTTGCTTATTTTTAGCACGTGTCACATCGAATGTTTAGATACTAATTAGGAGTATTAAACGTAGACTATTTACAAAACTCATTACATAGATGGAGGCTAAACGGCGAGACGAATCTATTAAGCCTAATTAATCCATCATTAGTAAATATTTACTGTAGCAACACATTGTCAAATTATGGACTAATTAGGCTTAATAGATTCATCTCGTCGTTTAGCCTCCACTTATGTAATGGGTTTTGTAAATAGTCTACGTTTAGTACTTCTAATTAGTATCTAAACATTCGATGTGACGGGTGTTAAAAATAAGCAAATGTAACCAAACGGGATCTTAAGAGATATAAATACGCCTAGGAAGCGGAGATAATGAAATACAGAATACGGCTAAGATACAACATAAATCTGCTAACGTAGAAGCATATAAAAGCTGCTACCAAAGTACAGATGATCCTGTCATGCGAGGAATTTGACTTCCCGTTCTATTAACACAAGAAGATGCATAATCATTCTCACATTGAATTATTAACACGTGATTCTCTTACCCTTCTTATCCATGACATGGATAGATTGACTGTCATTGGATGATGGCGATTTGCCCATGGCAGAGGCTTGGGAATTGATGATTGTGGCGGCACTTTTGCTGCTGGAGCACTTTGGAGCACCGCGACCTGAAATTTCTCTTGGGCTCCTTGGTGGGCAATGCAGGCTGTTTTCCAGCCTTTGAACATTGTCCTCCATCCTTGGAACCTATTACCAAAAATCCAAAATACATCACCAAGGGTAAATTTAAGAGAAATAGATAAGCGTAATAAATAGAGAATGAAATATGAGTAACGACACAATATAAAGCTGGCTCCAACTCTGGATGAAGTTGCTCCACTCCAGAACTCCAGGTGGAGCCAGCTCTAGGTGGAGTTGGAGCGGTCTAGATAGGGTGTTTGCCTAGAAGAGTGCTCTCAACTCAAAAAAAGACCGATTTCAGTGTGGATTGACATTGTTGCTTCCCAATTCGGACCCCACTTATCATCCTCTCCATCCCATCTTCTTCTTCCTCAGAAGGCATGGCATATATCTTTTGTTATACATGCAGAATCATTATATATATCATTTTCTTTACACAAGCATGTACAATTTTCTTTACACAAATGCACATCTGATAATGCAATCCATGCCAGTTAACTTTCTCCCTCATGCATTAGGTTCGTATATATTTCGACTAAAACAATAACAAAAAAATCAATCTCCTGAAAATGTGCCATGGAAACTTGGATGGAATCCAAACATACGTCATCTCCTTCACATGTCAAAAACAGAGAGCCTATATTCAAGCGCAATACACTAATAATCAGCATAATGACATGAACATTAAAGATCAACAAGCCATTTGAAGCTGCAACGGATCGCAGGATTGAATGGACAGCGGCCGGCTGGCGGCGTGAGGGAGGGGCCACGGTGGCGCCCCCGACGGGACCACGGCGCGCCCATGAGGGAGCTCGCACAGCTGCCGAGGGAGCAGGCGCGGCTGCCCGACTGTCGCCACCGCCGCTTCATGCAGCCGCTGGCGGTCGAGCGGGGCTCAGGCAACTGGCGGTGGGGGTGGACGGTGGCCGCCGGTGTGGGTGGCGGCGGGGAAACCCTACCGGCGGAGGGGGTTGGGTGCCAGAACAGAGAAGTCACGGGGGGCAGGTGCGCGGGAGGGAGATGTGGCGCGGGGGGTGTCTCAAGAGGAATAGAAGCAAAACATTTTTTGTGTAACTAGTGGTATCGGTGGGTAATTACCCACCAACTTCACGAGGAGGTTCAAAAGAGGTGGTTTTGGAGCTGCAAAAGAGATGCTCCAAAACTCCACCCCCATTTGCACTACAGCTCCATGGAGTTGACAGCTCTATGGAGTTTTGGAGCTGGTGTTTGGCTGGAATTTTTGCTGGAGTTGCTGGAGTTCAGCTCTAGAGCCATGCCAAACAGGACCTATATACCTAACTACCCGAGGGTGAAAACTGTTGACTTTCAAACTGACAAAGCAACAACTTCAGCCAATCATCAATCAGATTGCAGATCAACTTTCTGGTTGGAAAGAGGATATGGTCACCAAGTCACCAAGGCTGGGAGAATGATTCTGGTTCGTGCTCACATCCACAGGGGCGGAGCTTGGTGGACAACAAGGTAGGCCATGCCGAGGGAGCAAGCGTGGCCGCCCAACCGCCGCCACCACTACTGCTTCGTGCGGCCATCAGCGGTCGGGCGGGGCTCGGGCGGTCGGCGGTGGGGGTGGACGGTGGACGTCGATGTGGGTGGCGGCAGGGAAACCCTACCAGCGGCATGGGGTTGGGCCCCAGAACAAAGAAGTCGCGGGAGAACAGGCGCGCGGGAGGGAGATGTGGCGCGCGGGGGGGGGGGTGTCTCATGAGGAATAGAAGCGAAACGTTTTTTTTGTGTAACTAGTGGCATTGTTGGTTACCCACCAACTCCACGAGGAGGTTCAAAAGGGGTGGTTTGTGAGCTGCAAAAGAGATGCTCCAAAACTCTACCCCCATTTGCACTACAGCTCCATGGAGTTGGCAGCTCTATGGAGTTTTGGAGCTGGGGTGTTTGGCTGGAATTTTTGCTGGAGTTCACTCCAGAGCCATGCCAAAAAAGCCTATATACTTGACTACCTGAGGGTGAAAACTGTTGACTTTCAAACTGACAAAGCAACAACTTCAGCCAATCATCAATCAGACTGTAGATCAACTTTCTGGTTGGAAAGAGGATTTGGTCACCAAGTCACCAAGGCTGGGAGAATGATTATGGTTCATGCTCACATCCACAGGGGCAGAGCTTTGTAGACAACAAGGTAGGCCACACCAACCCCCCCTATTTCTCCACTAATTGAACAGTAAATTTGCTACTGTACAATGGTGATTAATTGGTCAGTTACATGAACTGGCCCCTCCTATCAGTGGCGGAGCTTGAGCTAATATCCAGAGGGGGCCAACAACATTCAGTAAAAGAAATTAGCAATATCTCTACCTAATATTAAAGCGTGGTTGTTTCTTCCAACCGTCATGGTTGTTTTGCAAAAAAAAAAATTCAACTTTTTCATAATCAACCCGCAGTCCTTGGAATATGTCTTGATGATTTTGCAAAAAAGTCCCGCCGCCGCAATCCGCCTATCCTTCCCCTTCTCCGCATCCACCATCACTTCCCGGATGGTGTCGCCGTCGCTGAAGTGGCCAGCCAATTGGGTCCACAAGACGTTCGTCGACTACTTCGAGTCCAAGTCGCACACCCGTTGGCCGTCGAGCCCTATGATCCCCGTCGACGACCCCACGCTGCTGTTCGCCAATGCCGAGATGAACCAGTTCAAGCTGGTCTTCCTCGGCACGGCTGCCCCGGACTCGCCGCTCGCCACGCCTGCAACACCCAGAAGTGCATCCGTGCCGGGGGGAAGCGCAACAACCTCGACGATGTGGGGAAGGACATCTACCACCACACCTTCTTTGAGATGCTCGGGAACTGGTCCTTCGGCAATTACTTCAAGGAGGAGGCCATGGCTGGGCCTGGAAGCTCCTCACCGAACGCATTCTACTACCCCTGCTCTTCTCTCTTTCCTCTGTATATTCTACAAATCTGATTTGGGGGGGGGGGGGGTTGATTGGATAATTCACGGGATGCTTGGTCAGGAAAATTGTAGCTTATGCGCGGATCTGGATCTTTTGGGTTTTAGATGATTTCCTAGATATTTGTAACATAATGATTATGTGGTGATTGAGTTCTCTAATGGCGAAAGATTCAATTATTTTGGTCAACATGTGAGAAATTTAGCAAGACAATATATTCCGTTGCTCGCGTGGCCAACCCACCCCACGCTCACCAAGCACTACTGCCGCTCACCCTGGCGGGTAGCTGCTCCCTCGGACTGCATGCCCTACCCGCCACCTGGACCTAAGGGGTGAAGGAGAGAGGAGGAAGGGGAAAGGAAACAAGGACCCGAGTGCCTCCTTGCAGTCAACCAAGTAGAGCCATGTGCTAGCGAGGGCATGGCGCCAGGAGGGGGGGCAGCGGCAGTCGGTAGGCAACGCAAACAGGGGCAGAGGCAGGGACCTCACACCCCCCCCTCTCATCAATGATGTCCATCCCCTTTGGATTCGGAACTAAGGTCTCCACATCTAGCAATTAGGGGTTCGATTGTGCACTTGATTGGAACGATTTGGAGTGGATTATAGAAGGGAGGTGGATGGAAACGAGAAGAAGAGGAGAACTCACTCCTGCTCATGGTGGCCAGAGGCGCTGTGGCCTAGCGCTTGAAGCGGGAATGAGGTTAGGCACGGGAGGACAAGCGCTTGCCTAGGTGACGGTGAGGACGGCAAGATGCACAGCGCCTGGGCGACGGCGAGGATGGGGCAAGATGCGGGTGGCGCCTAAGGAATGGATAGAGCAAAGATTAAGCGGTGAATTTTTTTTTATTTTCATGTGTGGGTCCATATTAGGAACAAGTGAATAATAACATGAGAGCAAGTAAGATTCATAGCAACGCACGGCCATTTCTACTGGTAAGTGCTTAATTAAGTTGCACAAATCACTGTTACTCAAAGGGAAAATACAAAAGCAGGGGGCCCATGGCCCACCTTGGCCATAACTATCCTCCGCCTCTGCCTCCTATTTCTCAGGCCAAGCTCCGCCTCTGCACATCCATGCTGGTTACTTTAAATCATTCATTGTAATGTCTCCATTCCAGCTCTTGGACTAAGCAAATGCATGCGTGAAGCATTTAGGGAGTTAATAGGATTAAGCATCCTAGCTTAGTCATATCCAATGAAACATTTCCATCTGGTAAAGTAACCTCCACTGAGAAGTTCTCTCCATTATCACTGACGTAATTCTCCAGGGTATCAGTCCTGAAATATACACAATTTTACTATTAGTGAAAAGAAAACATTAACAAAAAGGCAAGATCTACAATGACACAAGAACATTATCTTGAACTTACTTTCCCCCGAGCAGCCGGCCACAAAGATGGACTTTAGCATTTCGCGCTATCCCATAGAACCGTAAGGTGCGCTCGGTCTCGATTTTTTTTCCAGCCCATCTGAGAAATACCTATTTGCGATTTTTGTCTTCGTCTTCTATTCATACAAGTTCATCATATGTTCTGAAGATTCATCCATGTTGAGTGTCAATACAATCAATCCAGAAAAATGCCTTATGAATACAGGAACATTTTGGCTTCTACTTCTGCAAGCATCACCATCCTGCTGGTTTTCAGTATTGCTCTTGCTGCTTGCATCAACCTGAGGCAAGTCCTCGCTGATATTGGAGGTAGGTGGAGATATTGGGAACTGATGATCTGATAGAAGAAAGCAGAAAATCTCAGGCAAGTGTACACACTTTATTACTGGCATAATACAATGTACGTTTTTCCCCCTGAAAACTCCAGCACCATTGTTCAGCAGAAACCACACAATCCTGCAGAAAGACAAAAGATAACTAAAGTAGAACTGGAAAGAGCTAAAGACCTATGCTATAATTTAACGGTTAACAGAGCAGGCTTTAAGGCGAGGATACCTTGGCTCCTGTGTTCTTGAGCTAACACCGAGGCACAAGTATTGCAGTGTTTTCTTCAGGGTCAGCTTCATTGACATCAACATTTCCCATGAGAAGAACTTTTTGTGGCATCCATATCTCCAATTCCAACCTGGACAGAGAGTCAATCAGAATAAGTCCTCCTGTAGATAGAGTTGTAGCCCTAAAACTTCACACTATTATGCACAGCGCAATTCAAGTACTATTGCGTGAACAAACTGGAGAAAATTCAGCAGCTCTTCTCTTATTAACTTAAAAGAAAAGGTATGTACGTCTCGACCTGGGACTATGCACACCGAATAATTAAGTTGCATGGTAATCATAGTAGCACATTGTGGTGGAAACACAGAATAATCATGCCTGATTGCTTTCATCAAATGAAACTTAGAAAGTGATGAGCAGTTTAGACATTAGATGAAATGTCAGCCATTAGAAGCCGCCCTACACCCCTATGGCCCTATAGAGTCAATTTACTCCTAGACACTCCAGCTCATGCATAGCATGATTAAAATTGTATTCTTTGAACCAAATTTGAGATGATTTCAGGATTGTTACTTTCTTTCAAATCAGGGACGACACGGAAGCACAGACATAAAATAGTCAATTGACATGGTATCCATAGTAGCTCACTGTATGTATGAAGAAAAACGCACAACAAAATCAGCCTTACATGCGTACAAGACAGAAGATACTCAACTGAAGTGTGCAGTGCGAAGAAGGCTGCAATACAGTCAGTGCCGGAGACTTTGGTGATTTCAACTGAACCAACACAACTGAGCGCCAAGAGCCCAAGAGGATCTTCTCATCAAGCAAGCTGAAATCAGTGCGTGCACTCTGAGCAGCCAGCTGAACCCTCGCATCAAGCAGAGTTGCTCTGGTCCGCGGCCTTCCTGGACCTGGAGGAGGAGAAGAAGCCTTGAAAGGTCCTTGGCCTGCTTCCTGAAGCTCCCAACTTTGGATGAGTTAAACAGAGCAGCGCTGTAGCAAGCCGTGATCAGAGCCTCCGGGCCGGCTTGTTTCCTCACTCGGAATCTGAAAAACATCCAACCCGAAGATGAAATTAACTTCCTTTCAGAAAAGAAAACACAGAGTGATGCATTGAACCACAAAGTACTATCTACCTCAACAAGGTCGTTGCGGTGGTTCGGCGACGCCATGGGCATGGGCTTGCCCTTTTCCATCGACCAGCGCGCGAGATGATCAAGAAGGACGCGGCGACGCCGCACCACCACCATGGCCGTGCCGCGGGCGGCGCCAAGAGGCCGGAGACGGCGACGCCGCACACCACCACGACCGCGCAAGAAGCAAGTAGCTAGATAGGTTTCCCGGTTATTCTGGGCTGCAAACTGTTGTGAGTAAGGCTAGCGGGCCTCCATTTTCGGCTTTATGGGCCGAGAGCGGCTCGGGCTTCAGGCCTTGGGTGGGCCGGGTAAAATTTTTTTTTATGCCATGAGGTAAACATTTTTTTTTGTCACATCATAATGACTAGCTGGAGCACGGCCATCAAAATATATAGCTTATGGTACGTATAATTAACAGAAATTTGCATATAGGATAAATTGAGTATTAATGCTTTCAGTATAGAAAAATACTTATAAAAAATGCAAACGCATACCTTACACCCCCCCCCCCCCCCCAACTTACCAAAAAATGCCCAGGAATGCGATCTTTCATCCTTCTTGAGAGGGTGAGCAAGGAGAAGAAGGCGAGCATGTACAGCTGATCGTCAAGAAAAGACTGCAAGAGCTCACTCGGTCACTTGCAAAGTCAAGCTTTCCTTTTCACATAAAGAAAGAAATTAAAGAAGAAAGCTGGAGAAGCCGAAGAGGAGAGACCTCTTGCAGTACGGCGTGGATTCTCTGACTTGCAAAAGCAAATTATATGCGACTTTCCCCTGCTCGGGTGTCACTTATTCTCCATCCAACGGCTGTTTAAAGATTTTAGCTTCCTCAACTCACAAGAAGTCAGCCTAGATGATGTTTTAGCCCAAATAAAGGCCCAGTTAAGCAGGGAAACGAGCCCATCTCGGAAGGGAGACTATAAACATGCAGGAATTAGTTCGAAGACATATACAAACACTTTGTTTTAGTGCAGAATTAATGAGGTATTTGACTTTAGCATTTTGAACACTTTCATACTCCAAATAACCAGGATCGCAAAAAAAAAACTCCAAATAACCAGAATTAAACAAACATTTCAGTTTAGTAATTTCAACAATTTCATGTCTTGTTGAAGTTCTATGTCACTTTGATTTTTTTTATTGAACTAGCATTAAGCAAATCTTCATCGTATTGAATCTAAGGCTGGACACTATATATATTTCCCAATATACTAGTAGATGCAAAAAAAAATCCTATATTTATTTACCAAGCCAATCAAGTGCTTCATCCACCAATAGCCAACTTATTTGTATTATGCATAATATTTAGCTTGTCACGCTGCATTTGTTGCATTTCTTCAGCATGACCCAACCATTTATTTAATATTTGTTTTTCTTTTTTGCTGAAACTGGTTGCAATAGAGAGAAAATTGTGTCTAGCGGCTGTAGAGCAGCTTACATTTCTTTCTCCTGTTATGCATTGAGAAAAGCTAAAACCTACAGCAACCGTTGGATGAAGAATGGGTGGCATCCAAGAGGGGGAAGTCACTTGTGACTTTGCTTCAGCAAGTTAGAGAATCCACGCCGCTTGCCATACTGTTCAAATCCTGGACCTTTGCTGTTCTTGCCATTTAATTTGATACGAACACACAAGGTCCCATCAGGCATCAGCTGCTCCTTTGCGCCTTGCGGGGTTCCTGGAGCTCGTGGGGTCAGCCTGAGCGTAAGGTGCTCTTCGTTAAACTGTGTATAACAAACTCTTTCTTTTCTCCTTTAGCACAAAGATGCACTTCTCTCTTGCGTCTTATGGAAAAAATACTTCACCCTCTACGATTTTAATCATCGTCATACTCACTCTATGATTCTAATCACCATACTCACAGTTTCAAAAAAATATCATCGTACTCATATAAACACTCAATTGGACCATAATTACTGTTATTATTATTACCATTGCACTGACAGGGTTCACAAACCTACTAGCTCAATCACACCAGGTTCGTCATGTCCAACCAATCAGGCTGCTATATCTTAGACGCACAACTGAATTACCCAGATACACTGCTACATACATATGTATATCTTTTCAGATGCCAACACTGATATGTATGAGCTCTCTGAAGAACACCCAGACTCCTCTTCCGCCATGCATGATAGTCTTCTCCTTCCCCATGGACAGTTCATCTGCAACAAAGAAAGAATTAACTACAGATTTATAGGATAAAAGCAGAAAGAAAGAAAAAACTATCTTGCCAGGTAGTATGAATTGATGCTTCATGATGTAAAAATACACACCTGATTGATCAGATGTGTGCATGGCGGTGCTGGGCTGACGGCTTACCACAGCTGCAGGCCGTGGCCATGGAGGCCGCCGCACGCCGGGTCCTGCTGCAGGTTGGGCTGCGCCGGCTGCAGCCGGAACCCGACGTCGGGGTGCAGCTGCGGCGCCGTGCTCGACGACTCGCCGCCGTAGTAGCAGCCGGGGTGCGGCGCCCCGAACGCCGGCGGCGGCAGCATCGCCAGCGGCGCCATCTCCCCCAGCTTCACCTCGGCGCCCAGCGCCGCCTGCTGGTTCTCGTGGATCTGAAACAACACCATCACATCCACGATCATGCATGAGCAGCAGAACAACACAACATATATACAATTAAGCTTGAAGAACAGAAGGAAGAACATTTCTGGATCACGTACCATTCGGTACAGGAAGGTGTTCTGGTCTTCCAAGATGTGCTCCTGACCATTGATAGACCAAATTGCATTCAGAACAGACAGATATCACTCATATGATCATGCGTATACGCCTGTTGTTGGATTGTGGATTACCTTGCGACGCAGGTTGTCAAGCTGTTGGTTCAGGAGCTGATGCTGCAAGAGTCGTATAAGGATTCAGACAATGATCAGTTCTATTCAGGTGGTAGTATTTACGACTGTGATAGAATAGAACTAGTGCCAAGACAAGAATCGCAACCAGCAATACCTTTCTTGCGCGAACTTTGTTGACGGCGTACTCAAGCTGCTGCTCGAGGTCGTTGATGTCGTCGAGGGTGAGGGAGGAGAGGTCGTCGCCGCTGTACCTCCTGATGCCCGTCTCCAGCTTGTCCATCTCGTTCTTCATCTGCGTCATCTCCACAAATACTTGCTGCACAAACTCGGACTGGTCATACAGCGTGCATGTATAAATTATAAGCAGTTAAATTACTAGTAGTTCTTAATTTGTTTGGTGTTCAAGCTACCTGATCCTGGTTCATCTCCTCAAAGTGGGTGTTGGTAGCGTGCTGATACTGCTCAATCAGCTCCTTCAAGCTGATAAATTGAATTTAACTTTGTCAAACATCGTCGTAACAAACATATATGTATGCATGTCAGAAAGTCTGTAATTTAGTTATCTGGATGCGATTTACAGATGCACTCATCATAGCTAAGCATCGGTGGCTAATGATGAATCTCAGTAAGAAAATTACTCGATGGAATTTATCATCTCTGGAATTTTGTTTGATTAATTTAACTGCTAGCATCAACATGGATCTGGAATTTCAGGTTTTGCACGGATTATAAGATCTTAGGTTCATAGGCTACTTAAAAGTTAAAATACACGCTAAACCAAGAAATCAGAGTACACACATTCTAATCTGCCGTCTCAGTGCTTATATGATTAACTTGCTTAATAAACCACTTCACTTTTGCATCATGAGAGCTGATGAGGAAACAAAGGTAGCTAATATATTTTTCCTAGATTGATACTTGAGAACATAGGATCATGCAAATTTCTCGCATAATAGACGCTTTATGTACACCATGTAAGATCAATCAATAATTCCCAAATTCTCAGTTAGAAGAAGCATAACTTCCTAATTCTTGTAGTGAAAATAAGTGTGCAATTAGCTAGTTCTCAACAAATTACAAAGAGCAGAAGGGGGATATGTGATGCCTATTTTGACCATGAACTCTTTGCAATTCAGCAAACAATAAAAAAACAATCAAGGGATATACTCCATTATTCTGTACATACAGATCGCTGGGAGAATCAAAGAAAAGGGGGAATTCGTTCATGAGATCTGCGCATATATGGATCATCATTGATCTGAAATTCTTGAGCCAGGAAATTAAAAACCAAGGGAATATCTGAAAGGACAGTGACTGATTGTACTTGTGCAAAGCCCTAAACACAAGGCAGAAAAATCCTGAAGAAATGAACTGTGTTTGAGAAACAAGAGACCAATCGATCGGCGGCTCGGGATGTGGATCTAACCTGCAGGCAGGGCTGCAGTACTCGAACATCTTGCCGGTGCTGGAGAAGATGACGACGCCGACGCGCGCGTCGCACAGCACGGCGAGCTCGTTGGCCTTCTTGAGCAGCCCGCCCCGGCGCTTGGAGAAGGTGACCTGCCGGTTCGTAGAGTTCTCGATCCTCTTGATCTCGATCTTCCCGCGACCCATGGCACCCGGCCGGCTACGATTGATCCAAGCAGCACGTCGATCTCTCGCTAGAGCTATCTGCCAGGGAGATCAGGATGCAAAGCGCTTTTTGCCTGCATGAGGAAGCAGAAAACAAAGGGGTTAACGCAGTAATGGACGAACACGAATTGAAAATCTTGTTTGGAGTAAGTAGCATGAGGCATATGCATGAGCTCAAAATGAACCTATTAGCAGTCACACAAAGAAAACCTAACACATAAAAGGGGGCGCAATCAGAAGTAGAAATTTTATCTAGTTTCATTGCGAAGGATGAAGAACTAGAAAAGGCTACATTTTTCTTGAAATAATCGGAGAGGAGTAGATGGAGGGAGCTAGGGAGGGAGAGAGAGGACTAAGAGCTATGGGGGTGCATACCTTGTAGAGGTGCTTGCTTGAAAGGCAAAGGCTGGAGGGGCAGAAGGAGAGACATTTATAGAAGGAGAGCAAGGTGCATAGGGGTGGCCGCGGGCAGCCTCTCGAGTTACCCTTCTGCCACAGGAAATGCCACTCGTCAGCAGTGACCTATCTTTGACTGTGATGGATACATGCTAATTTTTTTACTAATGTGCTTTTTATTTTTGCTTGCTGCAGATTGGCCATCTGCTATGTATATGTGGTTAGTATTGATATTTCCAAGCTTTAGTTTGGCACAAATTTACCAAGTACATAAAGAGTCTACAGATTAAATTGAATATATATTTTATCTCAGAGAAGTTACCAAGGCAAGCATTTTTATTAAAAAGGAACAGGAGTTTTACATAACGCACCGCGATCTCGCACCAAAGTGCGGAAAAAGTTACAGCGTAAGGAAAAAGAAGAAACGGCCTACAACTAGCACAACAAAAACTAGCCGTTTGGAGAGGTTAAAAACGACAAGCCAACCATGCTCGCCATCGCGACAATCCAGCACTGCACCTCCTCAATGACGTCATTGATCACGCTTGAAATCACCTCTACCTTACCTTTGAACACCTTATCAGTTTGTTTTGCAACCACAACGTAAAAAAACGTGGCCGGTGGGGGAAGACTGTCCCCACGGTTTTTCATTAAGAGGAAGCAGGAAGTGTAATCGGCTTTCGGCCGCGAAAAAACCCTCCAAACCCTGGTCGCGCTAGAAGGGGGATTTTATTAGTGCGACACACCGGGTTCGAGCTTGGGCAGGTGGCGCCCACGATGGGAGCACCCGTCCGCTTGCAACCACAACTTCACCAAACTATATGAGCATAGATGGGTGTCAAAAACCTTTTCAGGAATTTGCTTTTACCACTGCGGTGTAAACTCTTTTCCCCCAAAGATTGAGATTGTTCGATTAGTCATCATATCTTAAAGCAGGCAAGCATAAATGATTCACGATGAAATTCCATCGCTAGAATATTTTGAGTTATTATTAGTATAACGCATAACCATAAGGCAATCTATCAAACGTTAGTGAGGGATTAGAAACACTAAGTATATCTCATGTGTGTTTACATACAGGGGCCTGATTACCTGAGACTGAGAGCCACTCAAACGAGTCAAAGCGAGTGAGAGAAACACCCAAAATCATGAGCACGACCGGTCCACGCATATATGATACATGCATACGCTTCTTTCACATCTCTGCATATACCATGATGCGTTCCTGCACAGATGCACGAGCCCTGTGACGCACACCCGATCTTCAGATCGAACAGGCTCGTTTATTCTTCAGATCATCAGACACAGGCTACCCGCTCATGGTTCATATGCATGGGAGTGCTGCAATGCAGGCTCTGCACTTCACAGCACAATTAATCATGCGTCCTCTCGTTGCGGCTTGTGCAGTGAGGGCCTGTGCGAGGAGGCGTGTGATCTGATGAGCATGAGCTCTCTCGCGCGCGGCAAGCACCGATCTGCATGGCCGCACAAGGCACCATGGAAAGCAACGTCGAGGTGAGCTCAGTGTCCTCTCAGTGTACGCGGAGTTGTAACCGCCCTCTGACGGCGTGGCCCCGCCCGGTCCCCTCCGTCATTGCGGATCTGGGCAGGTTCTCGCGGAGGCCACGAGGGGGACGCCTCCCGCTTATGGCAGGTGACGACCCGGGAAACCCTAGCTAGCTGCTGCTAGCGCACATTGAATCGCAGTGGCTGGGTTGCTTGCTTGCTTGACTTGATGGGGACTGCATGATGCCACCTGCTTGCTCAGATGGGATGGGGGTGGTGATGGGGTTGGCCTGCACTACTCCCGTTTTGGCAAGCAGGAAATTTCCTATTGAGCTCCTTTTCAAAAAAAAAATCCTCTTGAATTTGGCAGGAATTTTTTTATGAGATTCCTTTTTTTTTTCCTTCAAGAATCATTTGATGAGCGATGCTCAATTGCCCATATGATGGATTGGCTAGGGTTCATATCTGCGCATGCGTGTCAAGTTCTGAGAGGTTTAGTGTTTTACGTGGATTTGACTTTATGTTAGCTAAAATCTTGGCTCGATGCAGGGAGTATTTTGCATCATGCATGATGTGATATGATTCTTTTTATTGCGAGGGAATAATGTACGTACTTCAGTGTTCCTTTTTGTCGGTGCATCTTAAATTCCTTCAGATATGTATTCCTGAGGTATATCCATTTGTTTCTCCACAAAAGAAAAAAATGACTATATGTGATCCATTTGTTTGAATTTATTGTATGTCTTCTAGTCCATGTGCAGGAGAGAACACTTTCCACATTTTGAGAAGCCAACTGATAAGTGTTAAATCCTTTTTCATAGACTAATCAATTCAGTCCTATTGAAGAAAAAGAAATTGCCAACTAGTTATCCTGACATTACCATTGCGGGACATCATGTCTCAATTGGCAATGCTAAAGTAAATTTTTGGAAGAAACATTAATGAACTTTCATAAGTGGCTATTCATGTTCATGTTTGAAGTGTTTACAGTGCCATTTCTGAGCACATACATATGTGCACACAGAGAGCAAGCATGTGAGCAAAAGCACAAAACTTGGGTTCATCAGAACTGTGTAAACATGCTAGTTGGTTTTTAGAAAAATCTTTCATTAACCAAAAGTAAATAATTGTACTAGTACGGTTGTCCGTTCTTATTACCCACGTATGATTGGCCACCTGCTAGTTTCACACCCAAACCAAAAAAAAAAATGAAAACTAGCTCATGGCTGTCTGCATGTAGTGCATAGATAGAAAGGGGATATGGCTTCCATTTGTGCTGTGATGATAGTGAAAAGAAACTGCCATCTTTATATAGATGACGCATGAAAATGGTAGAACAGACCATAGAGTTGAAATGTTCGCCAACTTCAGCTTTCTTCAGTTGATCATGACAAGTACGTCAATATTCTTTCTCCTATCTGGCTACTTATGGTAAAAATTCAGAGGGTGAAAGGTGTAAAAGTTAACCCAAAAGCACTAGTTGATATATACAGTTCAGATCAATTATGAAGAAAATTCGCTTCTATTTTGCACGCTAGTCCATCCAGATGATGGTTTTTTCATCAAATAATCTGGATTGACCATGCGCAATAATGTGTTGTTCACTACAAAAAGAACAAAAATATAAATCAGATTTATAATACAGGATAGGTGGTACAAGAATAATGCAGGATTTTAGAATTTGATCATGAACACCTGAAGACAGTAAGATTAACCTACTGATCGAGATGAGCTTTCAGTTGTGCTTAGGCGGACATACATATGTACGGAGGATGGATTACTCAAAACAAAATGTATGTGGACACCATTGGATACCATTTGCCATCCTGCAGTGCAAAATGAAATGGGGCCACAAATAGGAAGGTTATTATGCTGGTCTGGTGAGGAGTACAAGACGTAAAAGCATATATGACATACATGTATACGTAACTTAGCTGCGAAGTACTCCTTTTCTTTAATTACATGATGTTGTTCAAGACAAAATCATTAGTTTATATATTAAAAATGGAGGAGTAATCTTCAAATATATCAACTCTAGTATTTGTTGAAGGCGGATTTGTGATATAATAAATTAAACAAATTATTAAAAATATGATGTAGTTGTAAAAAATGGAGTCTAACTCGTGGGTCCACAATATGATGCATCAGACAAACTTTCCTAGAAAAAAGTATCATCTGACAAATGACAAAAAAACATCTCCACTAAAACGCATACTAAAAACCAGCTTTGTTTAAGATGAAACAGATTAACACATGAGTACATACTTTCGTAATGCTATTTTTTGGGCTCAAGGTGGGTTTTCCCTTGACGCATAGGATTAGTTCCGAATTCTCTTGGGTGCACACACGTGCGTGTTCAGTGGTACTGTGCTTTTCCCGCGTGCTGGAGGTATAGACGTCTCAATCTCTTCCATAAGCATGTGTATGGACGCGCACGCGCGCGTGTGTGGAGTGCGTAGGTCGTGTGCCTCCTTATTGTACCCTCTAAAAAAGTGAAGTTTCCATTTATCTACAGTAAAACATTTAAAGTTTTAGGTCTTAGCAATTGATTTAACATAGAGAGTTAAGCCATGGGAACCAACCCGATCAGCCACCACCCCATCACCAGAAAATTACATAACGAACAGGACCCCAGGGCAGTATGGCAAAGTAGGATGCTGTGCTCGACATACCTATTTCTCTACGAGTGCTACCCTTCCCCACTCCATGATTTCATCGGAGCCCGAAGCTGCCAAGGTTTTTTTTTTTCTTTTTAGGGTTGAAGCTGCCAGGCTGAGGGAAGAGACGGCAGAAAGAAAGTGGCGTCGGGCCGAACCGTTATTTGGGCTGTGAGAGAGCTTGTTTGGGCCAAGTCCAGTTATCGAGGAGCTACGAGCAAACATCGCTTTGGTTCCAGCCCGCCACCGTGACACAGTCGCAAACATTGCCGCAAACCCTCCTTGGACGCGTCGCCGCCGGCCGCCAACGGGGCGACGGCCGAAGACTGGAGCCGCGGTCCGCGGGGGCGGAGGCACGGAGCGGGCCGGGCCTCGGGCGAAGGCGGCGTGCGCAGCGCGGGAGGCGCCATGCGTGTGCGCACCAGGGGGCGGCGGGCGCACCGCGGAGAGCGCACGGAGGTGACCGGCATGGCAGTGGCAGGCGCCGCGAGCCCGCGATTGCGACAATGAAGAACGAAGACTGGAGATGGATTGGAAGGGGAAAAAGGCAACGGCAAAGGTCGAGATGAGAGGTACGTATTACAATTTTGCAATTTCTTTTTATAGTACATCGCCAGTTCGCTACACCTCAGGCAACGAACCAAAGGGAACATAAGTATTACACCGCGAAATCAGAATATACTCGTGATTTTGAGTCGAAGCCAGCCCAATAAAATCACTATTTGCGCGTGGCTGGTCCAGTCCTAGTAAACACATATGCATACATCAACACACCATTCGGTTTTCAGAACAGAGTACATAAGCGAGGCAGCTAGCTATACATAGGAAATACACATAGTAGAAGTAGCTATTATAATCACGACCATAAATGAAGCAGCATATAGTTCAGTGCCCGTTAGGCATGATGGTTGCATTGGATATTTGCCTGACTGGATCAAGTAGGAGGTAAGATTGGATATTTGCCTGACGGGATCAAGTAGGAGGCATGGAAATTAAGGGGAATGAACGGCACAATGCCATGTAGTCTTTCAGATGCCTATGCCTAAAAAAAAAATACCGTCTCAAGTTGAATATCGATGAGGACGACGCGAGGAAACTTGTTCCTTCACCGCCAAAGGTTTGTTTGGATGCTCCCCGAGTTGAGTCCTTATCTCAAGTATGTTGTCATCATGGAAACCCACAAGCCGAACTTCCTTGAGTCTGCGTATAGCGAGATCCTTTAGCCCAGAGAACTGCAGTGTGGACCCACTAGAGCAACGAGCCGTCAGCACCTCAAGATTTTCCATTGCTTTTGATCCAAAGGACACATGTAACGTGGAACTGCTGCAGGCAATATCGAGGATCTTAACATTCATATAACAGCGGGCCTCTACTTGATTCATCTCTACACGAAAATCAAGCCGCACATTGTCATCATCGTTAAGCAACTTGACATGGAGACGCAGAATGCATAGCTGTATTATCCTCCCAAGGACACCATGTATGTCAACTTTTGCTGATATGGTTATCTCCAAATCCAACTTTGTGAGCTTGTGAAGACCTCCAATCCATGCAGGCAGCCCTTGGACGAACCCAAACAGCGTAAGGCTCTGAAGGTTCTCTGGAGATAACTTGGTGTCATTCAAACGGTCATGATAATCCTTGCTCAGCCGCACTGAAAGGGATTCCAAATGAACATGGCATGAGATGGCAGAACAGAACTCATTGATATTTTTCTTGTTGACGCCGGACACTCCAAGCTTGCGTAATTGGGTGAGCTTCCTTAGTTCTTTCAGGATGGCCTTCCCTCCTGCATCACCGACGTTCACGACGCCAAGTGTGTGCAATGCTGTCAGTTTCTCAATCCCGGTAGCCACCTTAACACCTTCTACTTGTTGACGTCTTCTTAATTCAGACAATCTGGACGAACTGCTTGCTGTTTGTCGTTCCTCTGTCGGCATAACTGTTCCAGCGCGGAGATACTGCAGCTTCTTTAGCTTCGCGATGGTCACTGGCATGGTGACTATGGAGGTGTGTCTGACATCCAGAGTCTCGAGCTGCCTCAGAACACCCAGTGAGCTTGGCAGATTATGGATGTCTGTGCATTTCCGCAGGGAAAGGAACTTGAGGCGAGGCAGCAGCTTCACCATCTGCTCGAGGTCTTTATCTGTCACACCAGTCACATCCTCCAGATCAAGCACCCGAAGCACTTTCATACTTTCAGTTCCAGAGACGAAGAATGATCTCCACTCCCCAAACACTGTCATGGACCGTAGCCTCGAGAAGTTGATGTTCTTGAAGACAATCATGTCTCTGTCCCAGCTTCTGTCTATGACAAGGTGACGCCCTGTGCTTTGAGTGGTTAGGGGGCAACTGCCCTTCAGTTGAAGCACGAGCTTCTCTTCCATTGGCTGTGAGAAGATGTACTCACCAACGAAGTTGTTCACCTGGCAGAAAATCATTCTGTAATTGAGTACATCAATGGCTGAATGTGGTGGCTGTTGGATCATACTCAAATCAACGAGCTTGGAGAAGGACCACTCCGCTCTCTCCTCCAGAGAGCTAGATTCAGTGTCCATGCAGTAACCCTCTGCGATCCACCGCCTCACTAGACGCCTCCTTCGAATGGTTTGTTGCCGTGGGAAAATTGAGAGGTACAAAAGACATTGCTTGAGGTAATCTGGGCAGGTACGAATGAAGGAATCCATCCAACTGAATATTCCTCGGACACTGTCAGACAAATCTGGGTTGCTCTCCAGTTCTGGGATAAATCGGGCATTTAAATTTCTTGCGCTACTGAAAGCGGTAACTGTCTTTGTTGCCAAAACATCAACTATAGCAACTATTACTTTTGGGATTCCGCCACACTTTAAAATAAGTTCTTCTATCTCATCACAATATGCGCTACCAATCAAACCGGAGTATGGATTCCTCCGATGCACCTATATTTCAAGCAATATAAGAATTAATCATCGTTGGTATTGTGCAATTGAAATTTTAGTGTCTGAAACACAAAAAACGAAATGTGAACAGGAAACACACACACTTGATGAATGCATAATATTGAAAGGGCAATAGTTGATACCATTCAGTCTCATGCTAATTTTATCTATCCTTAGTGCAATTTTCTTTCTCAAGTTTTAAAAGCCAGAATTCTTAAAAGACATCCATCTCTCACTAGGTCACAGTACTGGATTAGTATAACAGAATTTAGACCAACACAATAATCATGGGTGAGATAGTAGTATGATGCAGTTTCGTATCCTTCATGAGTAAAAAGGAAAAGAATGGAACCCATGCATGATATGTTAAGTTTGCAGTGACATACAAGCAGCAATTTAGACAGAAATGAACATGGCAGAGAAAGCGTATCCTGCGAGTAAACCCACCTCTTTTTTGAAGACATCAATGGCAGCATCTCGTTCTAGACATTTGACGTTAAGAACGAGCTCTTCATTATCTGCACAACGCATGGCCATGCTCGCATCATTTGTAATGACGATGACAACATTTCGGGAGTTTTTATGTGCTAAGACAGGCCGTATCAAGTCCCATTCTTCGTCGGAGTGTAGGTCATCAACAACGACAAGGCACCGGTGTTCTTTCAGGATCGTACTGCACGTTCCAATGGGGTCTTCGGCTCCCGAGGCTTGAGAAGATTCTGAATGTAGGTCTGGCAGTAAACTCTGACAGAACTTCCTTAAATTGAAAGGTTGCGACACATGGAGCCAACTGTACTTGTCAAACAGTACGTCGCGTTTAGTCATCCGTTCATAGTACCAGTATTTCACAAGAGCTGATTTCCCAACGCCCGGTATCCCACACACAGACATCACTTGCCAACCTCCAAACCTTCCCTTGGTCACGAAGTTACCAAGTTGATTCCTCAGTGACTCACGTCCAACAAGGGAAAATTGCTCCAGCCATCCACGGGCAGCATCAATTCTAAGTGTGGGCATTCTGTGGAAGTGCTTAAGGCCACCTCCGTGTTTCATTTCATCCTCTCCGTCACCCTTGTATCTCCGTTCATCCTCATTGTACTGAGGAGCCTGTAAATAGGATGTAATTCAGGTTGTCAGGAGAGGGTTGAAAGAGAGTTTTTGTAAGAGAGGGATGTGGGAAGAAATTTTAGTAACGAGGAACAGATGTTAACAAAGTGACCATTTTGGTCACGTCAGTGAAACATCGACTGTTTTGCAATAACTCAAGTGACCATTTTGTGGCGTGGAGCAATCTATACCTTTGGACGAAGATATCTAGTACTACTATATCCTTTTACAGGGAGAACAATATGGTAGGCGTACAGACATGTATGCACATTCGTAGACAGAATTTATCCGAAACCAAGTCTTCACGGAGCATTCAGACTCTAAAACTAATGAACACAGAAACCAAGTCAAAGACTTGATGTCTTGCTGACTAGTCGTACATTGCCAAGATCACATGTTCGCTTCCACAAATTACTGTCAAAGAGAACTAAGGCTAATTCCAGTTTATTATATCATGGGCATCAAATAAGTTCGACATAAGATTTTTGGGTGACACGGCATGCATCTGAAGAGAAGCTTGTGCTCAGTATCCAAGACTAAAAAAATCATGTGATATGGGCGTTGGTTTAGCAAGGGATAGAAAGTAATTAGGCACGAGATAAACGAAAGTCGCCCTCTCGACGTGAGGCTTTGAGTTGATTAGGTTTAATTCTTGCTTGCTTTCCCTGATTGCCTTCCCCTCGTATATATATAGGGTTGGCACAATTACAATCTCGCAGGCTTACAACTCCTTTTCAACTCTATCTCTAACAACTGAATCCTAACAACTTATCTCTCCCAATCGTAATCCAAACAACTTCCTAAACAAATATCTAAACAAACCGACCAAACAGGACTCAGGAAGAACTCTGCTTCTTCTTGCGAGAGAACTTCCTGCCAAAGAATGCATCCATAACATCATGTGTGCTCTTTGATCCCATTATCATAGACACAACTCATGCAATAATTGACCGGGTTGGCCATACCTAGTGTAACCTTCATGCATATTAAATAGGATGATATACCATCATCTATGATGACATGACAAGATAATTATAGAGAAAGAGAGGGAATGGGTTTCATTAGGGTGAAGGTGAAACTGAGTATACATTGTTTCCAAGACAATGACAATAAGTGGGGCTAGAGAGTTTCATTTCATTCTATTGCGTCCAATAACATGCCTCACAATTAAATATTTTGGCTAGCCTATGAGATCGTGAAATGAAAACGATGCATTGGAACTTTGGGAGACCGTGTTTCACCACCTAAAATATCCTTATACGACATGGCACTATTGGAAAAAGTGCAATGAAACCCGGGGAATAGCCTAAACAACAACATCAAGATATTACTATACTTTGGGTGAGTTGTACCATATTTTCATTTGCATGATGTGGCAACCTTGAAAAATGTAGAATAATACAATGCACAGGAACTAGCTTAAGAGTACGTAACCTTTCTTTTTTTCCTAAAGTAACTTACCTCCTTGAAGAGAACACATGCCGAGTAGTGCTTCAGCTCCAACGCTCGGTATGAATCTGCGACGCACATGTTTGCAATTTCACATTGTTGCGTGCACATGATGACCAAGCTGTCATTGTTGCTATCCGGTAGGTACGTCCGGATGGCATCCCACTGTCCCATGGTGGACACATTTTCCAGGACGACTAGGTACCTCTTCTCATTTGCTTGCTTCATGAAATTATTGATGAGCCCGGCTTGCGTCGTTGCTGCCTCCTCCATACTCGCCAGTTCACCTACGTCTGCAGCGTCTCCATTTTGCAGGCAAGAGCTTGTGTAGAACTGAGCCATCAAGCTCCGTAGGACCTCATGGGGACTGAAAGGATGTGTCAGCTTAAACCAGCCACGGCATGGAAAGATTTGGCAGATATCCGGAGCTTGGTAGGCCTTCCTGACGATCGACATGAAACCAAGATCATCACCCGTCCCCCAGACCCAGATCACTCGAAGAGCATTATTATTGCCTTCATTTGTGATTAACTGGGTGAGAACACCAAAGTCTTGATGCATTTTTGCATTGGCCTTCATTTCAGTAAGCATGTCAAGGGATGATGTTTCACCCATGACAGCACTGGGCACCAGCTGCTGCTGTGTGATGGGCTTGAAGCCTGATTCACCGATAAGGTTGTAGCAAGTGTTCCTGTTGCTCACAGCCTCAACCCTTGCCTTGAGCTGCTTCAACTCGGCCACCGCCTCATCCAGGGGCCGAGCCATGCAAGGCAGGAGCCAGCGGTGCCACCAGTCGGGCTTGGTGTCCAGATGGGCGACAAACTCCATGCCATCCTCAACGTCGTAGGCCAGGTCACGGACTTGCCCCACCCAGGTTTTCACCACCTTGTTCTTGGCGCGCCTCTCGTCCACAACTTCCAGTAAGGACTGCACCATCTGGAACTCCTCGTTAATGAACGCCAGGTCACTCTGCGCAACCTGCCGCAGCTTCTTCTCCGTTTCGATCGCCGACTGAACCTTGGCCAGCGTCCCCTTCACCACCGATCTGGCAGCCCCAAGTGCGAGGTCCGCCATTGCTCTCTCAGTCTCTCCCTTGATCTCTCAGTAACTGACGGAGAGCTGGAGCTGATGCCTGATGGTAATGACTAGACTTTATCTCACCACCAACCGCGGTGAATTTTATAATGTTGGATCTCTCGCGAATCCCAATGGTGCTTTTACTTACAATTCCGGGATGCACAGCTAGCTTGGAGATTACTGTATTAATTAAACAAGATTAGTCACATCTACGAGATATTCGTTCGTAGAGCTAATTAACAAATTGACTTGCTGTAGACTCGCAGAATTACTCTCTTTAACTAAGTAGGCGATAAATTAACTAGTCCTATGAAAGCTGGTGCCTCTTGGATGGACTATCGAGATCTGCGCGGGCACAAATAATCAAGTACTGTAGACCTATTTCAAAATTAAAATAAAGAAAGAAGTACTTATCTCTGAAAAAAAAGAAAGAAATACTTATTAATAAATAATCCAGCAAGCTATTTGATGAGACGGTCGTTGGAGTTGAGACTTTTACGTATCCTGCGCGTAGGAACTGCAATTTTTGAGTTTTTTTAGAAAGCTACTGCTGACTTTTTATTTAAAAAACTAACATTACCTTTTAGAAGATGCACTAAAGTTTCCAACTTTCCGTGAGCTGCACACGGCAGTGACGAGATGGAGCAAGGAAGGCGGAACGGCCGGTGGACGCCGCATGAATCTCTAAAACGGAAATCAGTAAGGCCGAACCGTCATTTTGGGCTGTGCTGTGAGAGTTGCACTGGTGTTTGTTGATGGGCCAAGTCCCAATTATCGTGGAGCTATATATGAGCCCATGACCACTTCCATCCAGTCCAGTCCGCCACCGTGACAGAATCGCAATTCGCAAACATCACCCGCAAACACTTTTGGACGCGTGGCCAAAGGGGCCGGCGACGGGTGAAGGCCGAAGACTGGAGCCGCGATCCGCGGAGGCGGCGGCACCAGCACCGAACGGTCGCACCGGCACCTGCTTCGCGCGGCTCGAGCTCGCCGGTTCCGCACACCGGCACAAGCATGTGGCCCTGATGAACTCGCCAGTGTCTCGCGCCGGGACGACGCGACGCGATTGAGGCGGCTGGCGGCGGCCGCTTCGCGCGGCTGGAACTCGATCGGAGGGTGCAGCGCGCCGGGACCAGGCCGTCCACTCCGAGTCCGAGGCGATCGTCGTGGAGGCCACCTGGAAGGCTGACCACCCGGCGACGTCCATGGAGAAGCCAGCCCGGCTGGAGAGACCCTCCCGCTTGTCACACAGCGCGCCGGCGCCGTGATTGTCGACAACTCGACATGGAGTAGCAGGAGGCACCAGACCAATGTACTCCAAATTTTAAAAAATGTTTCAACTCAGTTTATGTGCAATTAAATACTCCCTGACTTTTCTAATTACACAGTTTTTGCTATATATATCTAGGTGCATATTAAAAGCTATGCGTCTAGAAAAAACAAAACGAATAGTAATTTAGGACGAAGGAAGTAGATGGGTAGGTGATCCCTGTTCTTAATTTCTGTTAGCCAAGTTTCCTTTCCCAATCTACTTCCTGCAAACTGTTATGCTACTTTCAGTCAGGTACATATCACGTGTCCAATTCTCCTGTAAATACTGAGTCTTCTACACAATTCCTAGCATTACTAATGCACTTTCATAAGTGTCTATTCATATATTCACTAATTCACGTTTGAAGTGTTAAGGATGAAATAACACTTAGCATTATTTTGATAGTCTATGGGTGATTGCGGACACCATAACGTATTTAAAAAAATCAAGTTAAAATACATTGCAAAAATTCCAGCATTATGTTGATAGCCTATGCCATCTAATAATAAATTTCGGTATTTTTATCATAAATTATGATGTCTAATATTATATTACAAAATTTTAACTTAATGCTCACTTGTATATGGAGAAATAAAAAGATAAACTTTACTGACCGACATAGATGAACCCAAACGTGTTTCGGAAATGCTAGGCTATAGTTGTCCGGACGCCGGACGCTCTGCGCAGGCTCACCTGTCTGATAAAACATTCTTGTCCACGCATTTCATTTGCACCGACGGGCACATCCTTATCCTCTGCTACTTCTTCTCGTTATCCTCTGCGCTCCTTACCGCCGCTGCAGCCTTCCTTCTCAATCTCCCGCGGTATGGGCCCCTTGATGCCGTTGTAGTGCATGTACAGCCCTAGAGCCGCTAGAGCCCGGCGATCGCAGGCGGGAGGCTGCTGGAGAGCCCGCGACCCTGCAGCGAGACGGCCATGACACGGCCGACAGGGTCGCAGGTGACGCCGACGAAGGATCCGCCGGAGCCTAGCGACCGCAAGCGGGAGGCTGCCGGAGAGCCCGCGACCCTGCAGCGAGACCGCCGTGACGCGGCCAGCGGGGTCGCAGGTGACGCCAACGAAGGAGCTGCCATAGGGGTCGCCGGAGGGGTTCAAGGAGCTGAGGACCTGGTCGGCCGGGTCAAGTGCCCGCCTGAGCATCGCGAGTGCGCAGGCGTCCTCTTCGTTGCGCGCCGAGGCGGCGAGGACGGAGAGGAGCATGACGGGGATGGTGAAGCGGAAGAGCGAGGCCGCCATTTTGTGATGTTGCAATATGATTTTGTGATGTTTCAACAATGACTTTTGTGATGTTTCACCTGTGATCTGCGATGTTGCATCTGCGGTTTGATTGGGATGAGATGTTTCATGCATTGACAGTTTGATGTTGAATGGTTTGTTTTTCATGTTGTTTCGGTATGTTACTTTGGATGTTGCACAACATTTTTTATGATGTTGCAATAGTTAGTTTCGGATGTTGTATTTTTTCCAATGCGAGATTGAATGTCACATGCAACATGATACAGATGTTGCGGCGAGTTTTTTTCCATCATCAATGAATCACTAAGAAGTTTTTTACACGTTCTTTGATGTTGCAAACGTTGATTTTCGATGTTACAAATGTTGATTTTCTATGTTACATACGCTATTTTTAAATATTGCAACTGACTACCGAAGCGTCCGATGGGAAGCGGATGTTCGGGCGCTAGCATATCGTGTTTATGGGATTACCTGGACTTGATCAGGATTGAGGAGTAATTTGGACTTAAAAAAAGCATCAATGAACTGCCCCAGCCCCGATCCCCGTGCGATCGACGCCAACCCTAACCCCAATCCCCGGCCATGGCTGGCCGACGGCGGCGCTGCGGGAGCGAAGGCGACGGCGAAGGCGCCGGCAACGGCCCGAACCTTTCCGACGGCTCGCGGGCGGGCATGGCTCGCAATAGACGCTTGATTCTGGGGTTCATGTACGGCTACTACGATGAGGCGCTCGACGCGCTGCCACTGGAGCGCATGCCGGCGCTTGCCTCGCGCCTCCTTGAAGCCGGCGTCTGCTTCGGCTTCGGCGACCCCGTCACCAACATCATGGCCAACACCCTCTCCTGTGCCCCCGACGACGTGGACGGCGAGCCCGCGCCCGCGCCCGACGGCGCCAGGAAGCGGAAGCGGAAGAAGGCCTCGTGGGACGCAAGAGCGAGGGAGGAGATCCTCCCCAAGATCGCCGCTGGCGACGCCCCCTCTCCTCCGGAGGCACGGACCATCGCCGAGCGCTCCCTGGAGGGCCTGGTCACCTTCCTGACATCGTATTTCCGCTACCTCCCCACCTGGGACGCGCTGCGCTACCTCTGCCTGTCCCGGGCCGATCTCCTCGTCGCCGTCCACCTCATAGAGCTACACCGCTGCCACCGTCGCGAGGACAAATTCAGCATCGACTCACATGCTGTCAAGACTGCTCTCAAATGTGCTGCTTTGTCGGCGAGGCTGCCCAATGTTGATGCATTCCTCACCGGCTCGTCTGCGCTAGTTTCTTGCCTCGACGATATGCCCGCGGAGATTTTCGGCCGCCGCCTCTCTGTTCCGGTCGTGACCAGGTTGTCTGAATTGCTGGAAGAGAAACTGGAACTGAAGAAACCGAGCATTCCTTTTGATCTGGCTGCAATTCGCTGTCAGGAATATGAGATGAAGGTCCGCCTGCGCTGAAGGAATCAGTCCGGGCCATTCTTCTCGATAGGATCCATGCAGTGTACCTCAAGGCAATTACTCAGATTCCAATTGAAGATTTCCGCAGTCGTTACCACCGCGGCTTCCTCAAAGCTGGTTACTGCTATGGTCCATTCAGTCCACTCTTCAACATCATTGTTAACACCATCTGGTGTGATACCGCTTTTCCTGCACCACAAGCACTCGAGCTTGACATGATTTGCACTCGGATTCTTATACGTGTCGAGTCTCGGTCCTCATCAACATGCTGCTGGCTTGCACCTCTGGACTGTCAGAACATGTTGCGATGATTTATTTGCTCAAGAGTGACCTGGAACTTTCTCGAGCAATTCAGATGTCGGGAAAAGATGGATATGAGACATCTAGCTGGGATGCCGCTGCATACACATCTGCAGCAGATGCATCATCGCATGCTGAACGTGAGGCATATTTGCATTTTGTGATGGAATCGCTACCTGTGGTGGAGTCTGCTGTCATGGAATTGTTGACTACACAAATACTCTCTTCCAACAAGATTCTTCAGCCCTCCATGCTGTTGTCATCTTCAAGTAGTCACCCTTCTAAATCGTTGGAGCCAACTGATGAGTTAACAAAAGATGCCCTGTTCGATGGTCTCAAGCTACAAAGAAATTTTTTTCTCTCAACAAAACTGTGTCCGCAAAAAGGTGGGAGCTACATTGCTGAATTGTGAGCAAACTAAGGTTAGTTCCTTTTCTCCTCTCTGCTAAGTAGGTAAAAGTTCACTTTTGGTCCCTCAATGTAATTTATACCCTCCACTCTGCGGTGCTGTTTAATTTGCAGCCCTTAAATTTAAAATCAGTTATTTAGTTCAAGACATCAATCTTTTTTTTGAGAAGGCGAGAAGAGCTCCGTGCCATTTTCATTAAGAAAAGAGAATAAAGTATAAAGGAGTGCAGACACTCCATACAAAATGTTTTAGGCAATCAGCTCACCCATATTGGAGATAGATTTGGAGTGCAAAATCTTTCTTCTGTTTTGCTTGGATCACATATAATTAGATCTTGAAGTAGCAGACTCTGAATAAACTCACCATATTTATCCTACAGCACCTCCACAAGTTCATAGGTCACACCTCCCTAAGAATCAACCAGAGTGCCCTTTTGAAGGAAGCCAACTCCAATTAAAAGGAGCCCCTTGGAACAAACTATTTAGCTCCCTATCTGCAAACTGGAAGATACAATCAGCCTGATAATTCTGAACTATTTCAACTAACTGGCCTCTTCTTCCTGCACTTCCCAACTCTCTAATGTTCCAAAAGAGGATCTCCATTTCTTCGTAGGCTCCCTTTCCTTACCATCAGCTTTTGGGTTAACCATTTGGGTCAACTTTTGGGGCAGTAATATGATCATCCATAGTCAGCCACTCCACCATCCTTGCATGTTCATGATATTTGCCATCTTTATTACTTTCAAACCCCACTGGATGCTCATTCTTGGCGTTGCTTAGAACTCTGAAGTAACTCCTGTTGTTAAGGTTTGGCAGACAATTTCATGTATCAGCTTAGTTTGAGTGATGGAATTTGAACTTGGTTGACACGGCTCTAAACCAGTTGCACATGGGGGGATTCTGCAGCAGTTTTTTCTCACTTCCAGTCCTATGTTAAACTAATCAAGTTTTCTTAAACACGAACAATAATCGACGCCAAAGTTGTAGGACCAAAGTAGATTTTTTTTTCCTTCTTTAAGGCTATCTTTTTCAGACGTGTCGTCATAGCTTAACTTACTTTGAATGTTTAGCATTTATGTGTTTGCTAATTTTTTACATCTGTGATTTACAGGAACAATATGAACTTCGTTTCATTTGCACTGTGAACGAGAGTGTGGGCACTAAAAAATTCAGAGACTTAAAATACCCATATTCACATGTCAATTTTTTGGCCAGTCCAAAAGATAAACCATGCCTCACCTTATTTTTTGCCCAAGTCAGTAATCATGATGAAGATAGTGAACATCATCGGTCTTTTTGTCAGCCTGTGTCAATCCTCTCAACAAGTGGTAAGGAAATCCCTACACTGGATACATCTGAATATTTGTGCCATTTTTAAATAACTTTGGATTTTAATTACTAATCTTTCTACGTTGAATCTGATTTTTTTTCCTTTACATATTTTTCCTTGCAGAAGTCCGTTGCTGGTACTAGAATTGTGCATCCAGTTGAGAGTTATTGTGGAGGTTTCATGGATTTCGAGAAGATGGCTACAGGAAGACATCCTGTCACCAATGCACGGATTATCAGTCATGTGGGGAGCTAATAGCTTGCCCAGTAGGCATATTAGGAGAGGACTACATCTATTTTGATCCTGCTCGGGACGCCAACTTTATTCGAGCTATGAACAAGACAGCTTGGGAAGCAATTAACTGGAGAGATGAAATTAGGACATTCAGTATTACAGATGGATGGAACCTTTTAATTTACTAGCAGAAATGCCCGTGCGTCGGTACGGTTCTTACTTACTCTCACGTTATTATTTACTTGTTCCTAATATGGACCCACACATGGAAATAAAAAAAATTCACCGCTTAACTTCCGCTCTATCCATTCATTCGATTTCCCCTGTACTTATCGTGATCCAGCCAGTCGCTACCCCTTCGTCCATCGGCACCACCCGCATCTTGCCCCATCCTCGTCGTCGCCCAGGCGCTGCGCATCTTGCCATCCTCATTCCCGCTTTGAGTGTTAGGCCACATCGCCTTTGGCTGCCATGAGCAGGAGTGCATTCTCCTTTTCTTTCCGTTTCCATCCACCTCCCTTCTATAATCCACTTCAAATCGTTCCAAGTGCAAAATCGAGCCCCAAATTGCTAGATGTGGAGGCCTTAGTTCCGAATCTGAAGGGGATGGACGTTATTGAGAGGGGGGTGTGAGGTCCCGACCTCCGCCCCCTGTTCGCGTTGCCTGCTGACTGCCGCTGCCCCCCCCCCTGGTGCCATGCCCTCGTTGGTACATGGCTCTACTTGGTTGACTACAAGGAGGCACTCGGGTCCTTATTTCATTTCCCCTTCCTCCTCTCTCCTTCACCCCTTAGGTCCAGGTTTGGGTAGGCGTGCAGCCCGAGGGAGCAGCTGCCCGCCAAGATGAGCGGCAGTAGTGTGTGGTGAGCGCGTGAAGGGTTGGCCACACGAGCGACAATGCATATCTTGTTCACAACAATAAACACAAGTCCAACATAGGCAAATAGCAGAGAATAGAGGTTCCAGTACATAACAAGTAGAGTGCTTTTGAAGTTGAATTCCTTATCACAGCAGTAGCATTGTCAGAGCTACTGTTTATTCAGATGATGTCTAAGCATAGGAATTGAGCAAAGGCCAACATGGTCTCCATGTCTGCGGCCTCATTAGAGTGCCCTTCTCGATAGGAACTGAGCAAAGCGAAGGGAAGAGGGAAAGAGCTAACCGGCCGGTAAACAAGCCGCAGGTGAACAACTTACGAGAGTTCGCTGGAGCCGAGGGAGAGCTGCAAAGCTTCTTATCTTGCGGGTCAGAGATGCAGGATTGCAGGTCGTCACGGCCGGAAGCTTTGCGCGTGTGGTGTGGCCGTGTGTGGCAAACCGGCGGTCTGCTGGAGGTCCGTCGCCGGCAAGCGGCGGCGTTGGTGCTCCTGTAGGCACCGTGCGGGTGGCAACACACGAGCGGGGAGCCGGTGGCAGCGCAATGTGTGAAGAGGGTCGGGGACCTTTTTGCAAAATCATCAAAATATATTATAAGAACTGTGGGTTGATTATAAAAAAGTTGAGAGACTTTTTTGTAAAATAACTACTACGGTTGGAAGAAACAACCGCACTGAGTCAGAGTTGAAAAGAGGATTCCTCGCTTCTTTCTCTCATGCAAAACTGTGCATGAGACTTTCATCTCGCACAGCTCCTAATAAGTGATAAAAGAAAGAAGAACTAGTCTTCTTTCTTTTTTATTACCTTCCTCGCGTGTGTATAAGACCGAGTTCATTCTTTTTCGAACTACTAATCCTTAACTTTTCGAGGAATCTTTCATCAATGGTTGTGAATGACTGACTTTTTTAATCCTTTGGACCTTAGTTCCGTAGGAGCAAGTCAGAAAGGTTGAGAAATAGAACAGAATCCTTTCGACCGTAGTTCCGTAGGAGCAAGTCAGAAAGGTTTTGAAATAGAACAGAGATGTAAAGATGCCTTTTGTTTCGTGGGGTTCAACATGTATTGAAATGGTACTGCCAACAAAAATTTGCACCTCATGTTATTTTCTTATGTGTATGTCCATGCTGTGTTTTTAGGTTGTGAGATGCCGATTTTTTTATGGAATCTACAAGGGTAACCAGAGTGGCCAAACTGAAGTGAAAATTTGGTGAATGTCTCCGGAACTAGAAATTTCACAGGAATCATATATAAATTGTTGCTGCCATGGATTGACTATTTACTTCCTCAATAACTAGCTTGCGACATGATACGATTGCTTCTACCGTTGAAATCAGAGTAACAGTAGAAGCAAGCGTATACTGTACTTTGTTGCCTTTTACCAAAAAAAAAAAGTTATCCCTACGTCCTGGGTAACATCCGGGAGCAACTTGTGAAAACAAGGGTGTATCTGTGGTGAAAATGCCCAGATTTTGAAAAAGGTGAAAATTCATTGAAAAGCGTATTTTAAGTTCTGAAAAAAAAACTTAGCACATTTATGTCTTGATATATTTTTTCACAAAAGTTGGGGTTTAAACTCGTACTCTATTCATACAAAACTGATAAACATTGTGGGCTCTCCGTCTGAGGCGGCAACGGCCCACCAGTACACCGCTTAGCGTGGTCACTTTCTTATTTTTTGTAAGAAACCCTCTTCATAAGACATCTAGTTTCTCAAAATTTTGTGACTGCCAGATCAGGAAGGCAAGAACAAAGATTTTTACCAAGCAAGAGCACAATGACCAACAAAATAGGCAAACACATTAAGGGCCTTCATTGGCCCAGCAGTTCAAATATTAGATTGGACAGAAAATGATAATCTTACTACATTAGTTGCAAATTGCCTACCAAATCACAATCCTTTTCTACAGCTGCCATGGCAGCATCGGGAGTCGAAACTACCATTAGGAAACTACGACCTAATTAAGGACAAATAACTGTCTCGGCCAGCAATCATGGGCACAAATGCACAATAACATAACCAAATCGTTTGTTTAGAGGCCTAAGTTCAGGGACCACCATGCAATGGCTTAGCCGTATCATCTCTTAGCTACTTTCAGGCTGACCGTTGCTGCTGCTGCTGCTCTTCAGGAGGCTCTTCCTCTTGCCCCTGAGGCTGCTGCCACATATACGTCACCTGGTGACCCTGCTGACCACCATACATCATTCCACCTCCTGGTGGCATCTGTTGTGCTGGCATATAGTAATACGGTGGATAGCTATCAGCTGACGCCCCCATAGCAGGCGGCAAGCCAACCCTTGGAAGCCCAAGTCCCTCCTCTTTCATTTCATCCCTAGGAATTATGTCCACCAGGAAGTCATATATGTCAGTCCTGGTGATGGCAGCTGCAATGTCGTTCTTCTGTAAGGTCCGGCGCTTGTTCTCTTCTGTGTGCATCCATGACCTCAATGTCAGCTCTAATATGAATACCTCACATGCCTTCGCAAAGACTACGGGAGCTTCTGCAGAGATCATCCGCACATCCTCATCAGCCTTCATTATCTTCTTTATCCTTGCAAGTGGCAAGGTGTGGTTCTTGAAGTCAGTTGTCTGATCGATCTCATCCATCTGGGTAGTCCAGAACTCCCTGAGCTGCTGCTGTTGCTGTTGCTGTAGTTGTTGGTGAAATTGCTGAGCTTGTTGGTAGACCATCTGGTGCTGAGCACTGAGTTGAGCTGGATTGGGGAATGGTGCTGCTGGCTGTGAGCCAGGAGGAACAACAGAAGGAGCTCCAGGTACCATTGCTGGAGGCACATAGGCAGCAGGATAAGCTTGTGACCCAACACCCGTCACAGGCTGTGGCTGTGAGGAGGATGGTTCCATGGAAGATCTTGTTTGTCCAAAATCAATGATCGTCCTGACCCTTGGAAAACAATTATAGATTTGATCAGTTGATTTTTTTTTTGTCATTCAGATCAACCAGAAAGATTGCAAAATTACAGGTTATGATAGTTATAAAAGTGCAGAAATTAAACTGCAGGTTATAGCATTACTTAAATTCAAAGATCGACGTAGATGAATGGAAATGCCTTTTGCGTACGAAAGAAATTACATGTATTTATCTTATACTCTTGTAGCTTGAATAGACTACGCTTGAGTGCAAAAAATAATACAACTGAAGGAACAAAAAGATGCTTGGTTGCAAAGTTTCATCCTAAGAAAAATTCATCTTAGCAACTGCACTGGTGCCATTGCTCATGAGGATAGCATTTCATCTTGATGGTCGATACCAATATCACAAAACACAAAGAAACGGAACAAACATAAATATATGGTCATATATGGTTACCCAAAACAAGTGAAATCAGAAGGGACTTATCATCATAAAACACACAAAATGATACGGTAAAGCAGACAAGATCAATAAAAATCACAACACCTATTGACCTTGTCCTTAACTCCCTATAATGCATGACAGGAAGGCAATATTACCTTTCATGCTCCCACTTTCAATAATCTATAAGTAGGTATTTGCACAACCAGTCAGTCCCTGCCAGTATTGGTCAAATAGGTTATGGACAAATGCAAAAGTATCTAAGTTCTGGACTGTTATAACAAGCCAAATTGCATGGACCAACAGCATGAATCATGCAGGGAGTTGAGAGTGACAAACAGTATGTGTACTTTGTACAGAACACAACGATGCTCAATTTATGCAGATCTCATAGTCATAGATCAACAAGAAAAGCACATAGCCCTGCACTTTCAGTTGGGATCCCCACACACATGGTATCGGTGGCTACTTAAACTAGTAAAGCAGTGTGTTTTATATTTATGCTAACCAAAAGGGAGTCCAAATTAAGGTTATGCCACACCCATATGCCGGGCTTGTAAAATTAAAATGATTACAACTGAAGTTAAGTGCAAAAGACTACTACCCTAAGCAAGTCAATGCAAGGGAAAAGCAGGCCTGCGACAAAATAACATAGCTTATGCATATGAACTTTGATGGTGGAAAAGACAATTTAGTTTGATGGGGTACTTTATCATTAGGTCTGTTAAAAATGAAATTCAGTATGTTCTGCAAGTAAGCTTAAGCTGCTGCAGCTGCCAAAATAGGATCTCAATAACATGGTAATCAGGTAGTTTTTTTGGCTAGTTGGGTTAGTGGAGTAAAGCTGACATGTGTCTAGTCAACATGACATGGACATGGCACTGGGAATGACTCCGACATCTTCACAAAAACAGATTCAATAGATGCATGGGAGCAAAGGTGTACCTATAATTAAGGATTCTAAGTTGAGAAGGGGAGGCAGCAAATTCTACTATTCTAGAGCAAATAGCATGTGAATTGTGAAAGATTGAACTACAACTCTAGAACTAAATTAATGGTCACATCTAAGAACGTTGCAGAAATGTAATCCACTGCAATCTGGAATGAGCACTTCATAGAAACACAGTAATTTGCATACTTGTTGCTTCTTAGCTCTCATTTTCACTAACGGAAATTACATGCAGAACTTAACACAACGTGCACGGCACTTGTTAAAGCTATTACAGCCAGCTATCAAAGGTAGATGAAAGCTTAATTTCTGTAGAAGTGGGTCCTTGCCAAGATTAGGGGTGTTAGTCATGGCATATGGCAAATGAATAGCAAGGTCTTCTTCGACGGCTGGAAGGAATACTCTCGACTCACGACAGTTCATGAGCAAACAAATGACGAGAGCAACATAGTATCAGACATTCAGACCTACCCACTACTCAGCCGAATAAATCTGAAACCCGCATGAGTTCAACATGCACACGTCGTCACAATTTCAGGGGCGGACCCAGTACAGGACACGGGTGTACACATGTACACCCGATAATTTTGCAAAAGAACAAAAATCGAAGTTTAGCAAGTAAATACATGGTCAGATCTGAATACAAACAGCATACGTCAGGGTTTTGGGGGTTCGATTCCGCACCGCAGGAAGGGAAGAGAATAGGAGGGCATACCTGTTTGATGGTTGTCGGCGGCGAAGCGCCCGACGAAGACCAGGCCAAGGGCGGCCGCTAGCCCCGTCGTCGGCGTCGCCGACTCGCCGCTAGGAAGAAAGGCCGAGACCCGAGAGGGGGTGTGGAGCAGAGAAGGGAAAAGGAAAGCAGCGGAGGAAAGAAGAAGATGGAACGCGCACATGTTGGGCCGTTCTGGGCCGGAAGGCAACCGAGGGCTCTTTTTGATTTTTGGGTTCAATTATGGCAGCGTAATTGGAGGAAACTTGGCCCAAAGCTTTTGTTCGGCCTTTTTTGCGTGTAAATCTCAGCTTCATTTTTTCCATACTTCTTTTACTATATGAATAACTTTCCGACTATGCACGTATAGAAGATTAAAAACTAAACAGAAAACTACAGTAGCTATCTTTCTCGTCTTCCTATAGGAACGAAGTTTGGAGTTTTGCTATTTTCCCGTCAGTTAAACAAATCGGGTAGACGTTCTGCGACCTGCAATCTTGAAAGAACATGCTAGTGCCGTCTACAATATTTTTGTTGTGGGCATTGAGAAGAAACATGTAATGTAACGGGGGTATCTAGGCTCTAGCTACTCAATCTTTCAACCAACGATCATAATCTGAATCGTTTCATAAGACAAGCAAGCAGAATATCAAAAGATGTACGAGGTCACATCCGAACCCCAAGCAATTTCGCTGCAGCAAAGAAACTGGGCCAAAGTAATGCGAAAGGTGCAGATTTTTATCCTGGTCCTGACGGTGACGGAGGAGCTGCATGGCGTGGTGTGGGAAGGTGCGGGGCGGGCCGCTGCAGTCGGCGACTTCTATCAAAAACTCCTTTCACTAGGGAAGTCACAGCCGAAAACTTTGAGCTGAAGGGACTGTTAGCTTATTCAGCCAGCTTATCAGCCACCAAACAGTGTTTTCCTCTCACAACAAATCAGCCGTTTCAGCTTTTCAGCCAGTTTATAAGCTGAAGCGAACAGGTCCTTAACAAATAAGCGAGGATGAGCCGACGAGGGTGCGGTTGTGCAGTATAGCTGCCGACCTGGTTGCTCAACCCGTAATCCAGCCCTTACTATAGGAACCGGTAGATGTTTGCCAACGGCAGATGGAGGGGCGAGGCTAGAACACGGAAATAAAATAAAGGGATCCATTTGCAAGAAGCAAGAAGAGCACGGGTATAAAAGGGAGGAATTATGTGAACATTTGGATCGCGAATTCGCTATTCAAAATAGGGGCTTTTATATAAATATATGTAGATCAAAATGAGGGGCTAATGTGCTAGTTTAGTTGACCGCGGTCTACGCTGCCATAGGCTGCGACACGGGCCGTTGGACCTTTGATCTGCGGTCTAGATTGAGCTGCTACAGCGCAAGCGACGCCACGGTTTCGCTGCTACGGTCGCCGCTCGCCTCGCGTCTCCGGCGGCCGGCGTCAAAGGCAGGACCGCAGGAGCCTGGGAGGCCTTCGCTTTCGCTGCGTCCCCTGTGTCCAGATTGAGAACATGCTCGGCGTGAAAGGCGGGCTTCGGCGGAGGACGGCAGTCTGGCAGCGGCGGGCGGGTACGCACTCAGATGAACGGACGCCCAAATCTCGCCACCGGCCGGCGTCCCTGCGTCGCGTCACGTCCGCCGATGTGCTTGCGATCGCGGTACTGATCTGCTGGCACCCGATGAGGAGAGGAAGACGACGATGTGGAGAGCCGAGCATTCCTTCCTCCCCCCTTCTCTCGATGCCATCATCAGCATCGGAGAAACGGAGGCTGACGGCGTCGAGGAAGGCAGCGCCATGGCTGGCGACACGAGCGCCAAGAACCCCTGGTGCGGCGCAAGAGGTGCACAGCTAGACAGCAGCCAGCAGTTCAGAGTTTGGAAAATTTTGCACACATAAACAGATGAGTGATTTGTGACAAGAAACCAAGAATCACCGGGCTGCTCAGTGCGTATGTACAATATAATCATGTTTCCCCTTGAATTACAGGGACGACAAGAGGATGATGCAGCGATCAAACCGGCCACCTACTCTAATTAACATCCATCTGGTACTAGCTAGCAGTCGCGACCGCTGCTTGAGCAGCGCCGGCAGAGACGGCGCCGGCGGACTGCGACGCGGCGGGGACGAGCACGAAGCGGGACGAGAAGGAGCAGCCGTAGTAGACCCGCGCGGCGTCGTCGGCGTCGCCGTCGCAGCCGCCGAGGTCGAAGTTGCGCGCGTAGCTGAGCGGGTCGTACTGGCACGCGCGGCGGCGCTGCTGCGACGACGCCGCCGAGGCCGCCGCGGAGCGCAGCGCCCGCCTGCCCCGCCGCCGCAGGCGCCGCACCAGCCACGCGAGCCCGAGCCCGCACCCACCGCAGCCGCCGCAGCACTGGCGGCCGGGCCCCGGCGCAGCCCCGGCCTCGCCGCCGAGCCGGCACGGCGGCGGAACCGCGGCGTCCAGCCCTTCCTCCATCGCCGCCCCGGCTGCTTTCTTGCTTGGTGCGGTGGGTGCGTGGGCGTGTCAGTGTGGCGTGCGCGCGTGGTGGTGTAGCTTGTTGGCTACTTGGCTGCCGGCGGGCGCCGGGCGTATGCGGAGGCCGGCGGGAGTGGCGAGTGGAGTCGGGACTTCGGGAGAGTGTGGATTCTTGGTGGGGTGGGTGGGGTGTCCCGTGTCCGTGATTTATAGGGCTGCCTACCTAATCACTCCGATTACGGGATGAGCTTGCGTTGGAGGATCCTGCATTAGCGCGGCCATGAACCGGAGTGGGAGGGAATCCGAGATGAATCGGGGGTGGATTTGATCACGCAGCGCGAGTGCTTGGATTTGGGTTGAACGCTCTCATCCGCAGCAGCACACAAGAGAGAGGGGGGATAAAAGGGAGAGTTGCTTCAAGCGGACGGCTCCATGATTAAGCAAGTGAAAAGCTCCGGCGCTTTGTCCGCCCGCGTCCAATCCTGCATCGGACAAGATCGCCGTGGAGCACGCTGATGTTATTAACGTGCTCGTATGGTACGTAATCCTCCTAGCCAGCACATCTACGTGCTAATCGGAATCTGGCTTTGCTTTGGATGCTCGCTGGGTGACTGTTGCTGCTGTGGTGAGTGGTGAGTGAGATCCATCGGGTCATCATCACGTGACCGCACGGTTTCATTTGGCGCTTATCGGCCCATTGCGTGCGTGCAACCACAAATCACTGCTCAGCGTAACAGACTAACAGCAGCAGGTAGCAGTAAAGAACAGCATTCGAGTGAGGCCGAATTGGGGCAACCGTCCATTCCATCTATCCCCGGCTGTGCAGTACAGGAATCTCATGAGTTCAGCCAGATTACAATGATAGTACGTAGCTCAAACAATCAGATGCGTCGCACTTTGGCCCACGACCACCAACAGATCTGTCAGTTATGAATGAATACAGTACAGGTGGTGGTATTGCTTGGCTTTTACTGAGGACCCGGGACCAGTGGTAACATGGCTACGTTCAGAAGTCAGAACTGTGACGACATTTCATTCATCCCTCAATCCAGGCAAAGAAACAACGTTCGGGATCAATGGTTGCAGACTTGCAGTGAGAGAGGTACAATCAAGAATCTACATCTGTTTCTGTAGGCACTGGCATGTTTTACCATCTGTAGCAGCCTAGCTCATAAACTATGGACCGTGGATGATTTTACAAATGCATGGCTTCTATGAGTTCCTACACAACAAAAGTACAACTTACAATACACCAATAAGTGGACAGGACAGGAAGACCGTTGGCATCTGATGGTAAAAAAAAGAAAAGAAAACAAATGGAACAGGAGCTGGAAAGGGCTCTATGAACGGCGACGGGTTCAATCACGTTGGTGCATTTCCCTGAGCATGAACAGAGCACGAACAGCCAAAATATATACGAATTGGCAGCCCCTGTTACCTTGTGCATCATGTAGTTCAGGCAAAGCGTGTTGCTTACCAATGCTGAACCCTTGGGAGCCAATCTGAAATGATCCACAACAGAGACTGAATTCTTGTGGAAACAATAAGCAGATGAAACAGACGGGCAAAGTGGTGGCAGATCATCTCATTACACTATTATTGATACCACCTATAGCATTCATTGATTTGACTTGGTAGATAACCAGGGTCTATAAAGAGCATTCTTGCAATAATGCACTCCAACTGGTGCTCAGTCTGGCACCCAAGTCACCACCCAATATCCTAGCAGCTGATGTAGGCACATAGCAAACAGTTCGGTGCACAACTTTACTATGGAGCATGGATTAGATGGTTTGACATAAATAAAAGCTAATAAAGCCATATGGCATTCAAGGAAATGGAGTAGGCCATCATTTCAAAATGTCCGCTTGTTCTCCAACTACCGAACAAGGAAGGAAACATTTTATACCTCAGATTCTATACTAAGCATAAAATGTTAAGTGAAAGTTGTTCTATAGTACCATATCCCTAACAGATGTTTTCATAAGATAAAACAAGAAAAAGCATGCATTCTTTGCTAAAAAATAATTGGTAATATAAATCATAATTAAAAAATAGGCTTGGAATGAAATCAATACCTTCAGTAACCAAAGACGGAGGCATATCAGCAACTTCACAAAATACAGCAGCTATTATTATCCCTGAAAAATGTACAATTTGCCACTATGGTCAGAAATATGCAGGCCAAGAACATTTATGTAATTGCTAGGTGCTAATATGGTTATCAAATGATAATCTGAGGTATAAAATTGCTTGCATTTATGAACATGTCAGAATCAATATTGAGGTTACTCAGGTGATGGAATGTCATTTTATATGTCAGAAAAATTATATGCCAATGTTGCTCCTTGGCACACTCTTGGCTGACTACTCAGTTACACAAGTTTTGATGACTCCCACGTCTCATTTTAAGCTAAAAAATTCATTGGAAAAAAATGTCAAGCAAAGTGAAAGCACAAGCCCACTTCTTTGGATCTTGATACTGTGTTAATGCCTCCAAGAATTGGTTCCAAAGTGGACCAGTCTCCTGAAGGTTAACATTCTCTGGTCCCCCGAGGTAAGCTTGAACAATGAATTCATAACTTTGTTCCCTGAACAAAGAATGCGCCAGATTTTAGTAAAACAATAGTTCATAGATCCTCTAAGATGAATATAGCTTTTCATAAGTTTCACTGACCTTCCTTCGTAATGCGACAACCATGCCAAGTAAGATGCACCAAAGTACATTGATGCAAAAGGATTGTAGAGATCATCCACAGAGATCACTGTATACGCCCTGTAACCACAATCCCTGTGCATTCAAAGGGAAGTACAGATAAATTTGCATGGAAACTGTGCGTTTATATAATACCCAGAGCAGTGACAATTATGCTTCCGATACCCTAAAACAACCAACTATTCCTAGTCCTTAGTTATTTTTCAGTCAATCCACTGATAATACTATTATCTGACTTCTAAAATTATGGATATAATTCTTGTATAGATATTATACTGATCACTGTGTACATACTTGTGGAACTGTATAGGGCAGGACTGAAGTTCAACTGCCTATGACATTGCAACACTGTGAAGCTGCATTCTTGGCAAAAGAAACAAGGACTGGTAAAACAAAAGGGAGTTTCCAGTTCGTTGGGATGAACAGTACAATTCAAAATTGAGAAGTGCTTACTGAAATTCTAGATTTGCTAATCATAATTTTTTAGATACAGTTTGCAACTTCATGGCTAGTGAAAGTATATGTTAGACACAATATCATACTTGCCTGGAAAGCCATGCAGCAGTAGGATAGTCTATTCCCATCAATCCAGTCCGGGTACTTACTCCATGAACAAAACGCATACTGCAGACCTCTGCAAGTGCCGCAAGAGCTTCCTGTGCAGATTTCAATAGGCAACAGAGAATCCAATCAGAAACTGAAATTCAAACAATATATTACTGTTAGTGGAACGCTGCTTTAAAAATCAGTAACCGGTACTTGGCTGATCACCCATCACCGCACCTAGCAGTGATTAAACATAGGTCAATACAACTGGTTTTTTCAACTCAAACTAATTCTTATATATTTTTTAATTTTTTTAGGAAGACATGCCAAGGTGATTGACTTGTGCATTTAAGGACATTTACATAATATTCAATTATTTATAGCATAAAAAATATAGAGGAAGCATTCTGGTAAATAACTACCAAATGCATCAGTGTACAATAATTTTGCATGACTGAAAACACAAAATACAATGAGCATAACATGTAACGTGATGGATTCTCATGCTTGAATAATAATTGTAGGTCTTTTAAAAGAAATCTCCAGAGCTAAATTATGCTGAATGACATGTTTTGGTTGCAAAAAAGTTTTCATATTTTGCTATATTACAAATTCATAATAAATAAGTCATGCTACAAGAGTTTATCAAATTCGATAATGGCATACATTAATCACTAGAATAACAAGCAATGGCTTCTCTATCCAAAACTTACTGGTTTTGATCCTCTAGTGGTCAAATGGCGTGATATGATTATTTCTGCAACAGCCTGAAACCATAATTCAGAATTGGACAAGTCTGAGATAAAGGGAAATTTATGTATCAGTAGCAAATTCACCAGTGTGACAATAAATATTTTCCCTGTCAAACAAGGAATGAGGTGATGGACTCTAAATAAACAGTAGAAAATGTTCCTCCGAACAATATTTTGAGGCTTAGAAGTTTTCAACCTTTTCGGACTAGTAAATGCCAAAACATTAACAAAGTATTGTCAAGATACACTGAAGACATGTAATGAGGAAACAGCTGAACCAGTCGCATACGTATAGACTTGACCATAACGAAATGTCTGAAGTGCATGGTAAGCAGCAAACAACTATGCCTATACTGCAAGTCTGCAACATGGGCTATGCAAAATGATACAGTATTCTGTTACATGCCATCCACATGAAAGGTGACATCAAAATCACAATCTACTAGGTTAAGAGTATTAAGCAGTTGAGTACAGTTTCTGTGATCTCCTAACTATCTATATTTTATAAATCATAAAGCTGGTGGTGTAAGCAAAAGTGGCTGTACTCCTGAGCTTCTAGTGTACAAAAAACACATGTTATTCAAGACTTTGGAAAAGAAATGCAGAAGTTAGTGCAAATGTTTATAACCAGATTTACCTTCACCTCCACGCGAGAAAGGTAAGGCCTCTTCTTTGCATCATGGGAGAATCGTACATTTCCACGTCGCTCACCGGATTTTGTCCACTCCTTATACACATCAGGATGTTTCCACATTGCATCCATATCAGCCTCTGATACCTTGGAATCCCAATATATCAACTGTGCTTCTGACTCAAAAATGATGACAAGATATTAGGCAGTTGTTTTTATGTTGGAAGAAGACCATATATAATTATTTTTTGCACATGACTCAAAACTACATGTAGCTAAAGCAAGAAAGCCAAGGGGAAAAATAACAACACAGCAAAAATGTAACCTGTGCTTGATAAATTTTCAAGGTCAGGAGTGATCTCGTTGCAAATTTCTGGTTGTCTGCCAAAAAACAGTGAGAAACATTCTGTCAACAGGGTCAAATTTCCGAAGGAAATGTATAGAAGTGCATAGATGAAGCTGGATATAAGTTCTAGCTTTAAACAAAGACACAGCTTTATCTGCAAAACAATCGTATTTGGACTTTAATCCATTGTGTAGTTTCTATTGCACTAAGATGACTTGATAAGTAATGAGATGTAGGGAGTTTTAAGGCAATGAAAGTTTAGACGAGATACAAATACAATCCATGTAGCATGAAGTTCTGAATACTAGGTCTATTTCATGATACATTCATCATGGGAAAAAATATCTTAAAAACTGCTTAGTTCATTGGCATGTCAGATTAACAGAAATGATCTTGATGTCCTGTGTAGGTTACTATATTCCATTATAATAGTATAATGATATGTAGAAGCATTCTCCTTTTTTACGATAACAAAGATGTATTAGCATCATTTTAAGGCTTTATAACATTTTTTGTGAACTAAAATATTTTAGAGGTTTAAAACTTGACATGAATCCTACTGCCGGCTTAAATACTGTCAAAGCTGTCAAGTTTGGCACAGGGCCCTTCTTTGGATGGCCACACCAATCTTCTTCCAACTTAGGCCAACTAGTTTCACACAAAAGTCAAGCTCTGTAAAAGCAGGTCCTTCATGCACCACAAGTGCTAAGATAAATAAATTTAGTTATGCATGATATAGAAGTAAGCTATTAAGAAAGACACCTTATAGACAACAAGCTCTCTTTCACATAAAGATAACGCTGGAAAATGGGGGAAGTTGATTTGTGAGAAGCCTTCTTTTTGCCACCCTTATATGCTCTAACTACAAATTCTTCAGTTCTTTGTCTGCAACATTTGTAAGATATAATTGCATCTTAACTGTTGACAGATCAGAGATGATAATATCATTAAAACAGTGTGCCAAGTGAAATGCATACTTGTCATCACAAGAGAAGAGCCATTTGGCATAAGCAGCACCAAAGTAGACATTTACAAGAGGCCAGTAGAGCAAATTGGTATCATCTTCAATATCATATTTCTTGTAACCCAATTCCCTTAAAAATAACGAAGACAATAAATTTAATTTCAGAACATAGAAAGGAAAAATATAGTAACTTAATTGTGTTAACCAAGCTTGTGATGATTACCTTCCAAGCCATTGAGCAACTTCAGGTGCTACCTGCATTATGCCAACCTTGGTCTCTTTTGTCTTGCGATCATAGGTATCTACAAAGAGTCTCCTTCCACTTGCAATTTCCGCAAGTGCGCCTATCATATACTGCACGAGAAGAAAGTCAAGCTCAGCAGGTCGTCAAGGATACCTACCGCTCTACCAGTAACAAGGTAGCTGGATATTATCTTCACTTTGTCTCACAGAATTTGTTTACTATTATCTTCTCACTCCAGAGAACCATAACAGCCAACGCGTTGTAGTTAGCATGCAGCTGTATTCACTGTTGGACGTGATGACTACAGAAAGTAAAAAAGGGAAGTGCATATACTGGTTGAACATAGAGAAATTGAACCAATACCGGGTCTAGTTGTGATTTGAAATGTCTATGAACAATGATTGAAGCCACCGCCTGAAAGAATCAATGGATGTACACAACAATCAGTATAAAGCCACAGTTGCATAAAGAACAGATGGAATTTGAATAAAGAATACCTTTGTTATCTATTTTTCTATACCTTAGCAAACTTATTTCAAACAGCTTTGCAGAAAAAACTCCTGACCAATAATACTCAGTAACCACTTAGTTAAATATAGCAAAAGAAAACAATATGGCTGCAACTAAATTCACACTGTTGGTAGTTTCTTTGCCTTCAGCAAATCGAGTGAAAATTTGGTAGCTGCTACTGATAGCCTTCTTAAGGAACTTTGAAGGCAGTTGCATCATAGAATTGACTAGCCAAATGAGCCAAATAACAAACAGACAGAGACCTCATGTGTTGAGAAAACAATATTACATGTTGGAAAATATGTTATCATTTATTTAGCAGGTTCATTATGATTTACATTATTCTGGAGCTAGTGCTATCAAAATTACATAACTCAACTGACCACTCACCATCATTTCAGTTTGTGTGAGATATGCCTCACCATCAGGGTCCCGTGAGAGATGAACTTTCTGTCCCTGCTCTTCTCCAGCATCAGTCCACTCTTTACTTACAACAGGATCTTGCCACATTAATCTCATATCCTCTGGATCCAAGCAGTCATCCCAATATTTGAAGCTTATTGGCATTTTGTACCAATCAGTAGTTGTTTATGTTGATCTCTGTTGGAGAAGAAAGAAAAAGGGGTTAAAGATGACATATGGTATCTTATTTTCTTTGAGTAAATGAAACCCGATGCCATCTGCATTATGTTCTGGACTTGTATAGAAGGTGAAAAAGGTTTTAGGTGTTTAGCAGGAGACAGTGATGGATATTTCGCATAAAGTTGATGACAGGATAACCATAAAAGAGTATGTGTTCATTGAATCCTAATAGATAGCAAGAGCAATCAAGTTTCTGACCAATATGCATTCACTTGCAGATGAAAACACTTCTAGTTTTCAAATACTCCTATCTGACAAACACATAAACATAACATGAAACCAAACAATACCAGTTAACAAAAAAACAGAGATACAACAAACAAACAAATGATACCAGATGAGCGTCCAGATTTCAAGTCAGACATTGAGTAAAAATATGCAGAATCTAGCAAAGCAAACCATTTCATTAAGAAGGAGCGAGAATTTACAACACACACGACCTGACAACAAGACAAAAAATAAATAAATTACAGAGAAAGGAAATATAAAACACGACCTACAACTAAGGACAGCATGCACACAAAGTTTGAAATGGTGATCTAATCTGGCCGAAGAAAAAGGACTCAACATGAACATAACACTGCAAGCTCTTTCCGCCACAACAGAACATTAAGCATCAACGCTTCGGCACAGAAGCGCAGACCCGAATCCAGCAGACCAGCACTGACGCACGCACAACGCAACAACAGTCATCAGCACCACCACAAGAAATGGAGCGCCACGCCGCCACCCATTAAGCATCAGACGATGAGAGCCGCACGCAATGCGAATGGAGCGGCCACCCAGAGACATCCCCACGCCACCGTACCTGCCGCGCCGTAGCGTCACGCACACGCCGCACAGTGAGGCCACCAGAACATCAATAGCCTGCCCGCATTGGCACCACCAGCGCTCCCACCAAACACAGGGAACGCGCAAGCAGCAAGCATCCCGTGCAATAGCGCACCTCGCAATCTAACGCGAAAACAAGAATCTAGAAACGATTCCTCCCTAAACAGACTTCGCTCCGTCTCGCCAAATCAACGAAGAGAACGGTGGAAAAACAATCGAGCGCGGTGTGTCGCGAATCGAGCTCACCAGTGCGCGGGCGCGCGGGATTGGGAGGCGATTGGGGGAGATCCCGCGCACGGGTGCCTCTGGAAGCTCGGACTCGACGGGGATTCGGGAGGCGCGGTGGCTTCGCGGAATGGGGAATCGCCGGATCGGCCGGGACGGAGGGAGAGACGAGAGGGGGAGGGGCGCGTGAATTGGAAGAAGAGGGGAAGGGAAGGGAGGGATGGGTGGCGAGCGGGACGTTTAAATGTGGGGGCGCGCGGCGCGGGCACACGTGGCGGGCAGCAGCGACCCGGTGGCTGCCTGGCTGGTGGGTCCGTGCCTTTCCGATCGGATTCGTGGGTTGGAGGGCCGAGGGCGGACAGAGGGTGGAGACCAACCGCGTCGCGTCGGACGGAAGCGAAGGCGTTGCTGGGTCATCTCTGACTCTGAGCTCTCCTGTGCTGCGATGAACTGATGATCTCTTGGACAGGACCAGGTGTCACGTCAAAGTGACGTTGCATCCCGCTACGGCTGAAACATCAAATAAAGCATGGCCCGTCGGTGCACCAGACTTGCACGGCGCCTGCACTGCACAAATCATGTCCTTCTCGTGTGCAGCCTCCTCAACCGCTTGCCTTGGGAGCTTGAGGCCATACCGTTAGCTGGAGGCATATACAATGATAAGTTGCCCATGGTTTCTTGATTTAAATTAGGAGAGATGTTTCAAAATATTGTTTGTTTAAATAAAATGTAGGAGCTTTGCTATATCATATAAGAACATATAAGAAGGGAAGTAAGTGAGTTGGTACGTTATGATATCATATATAATATAAAAGTAGCTCATAAAACTCTGTTAACGTAGATAATATGAAAACCACAATAGCTCAGCCCTCCGCAGGCCATCTTGCACAAAAGCAATCTCTTCCTTAACCTCTTTGTTCCACTTGAAACTTTGTCATATGTCGGTCTTCAAAAACACGCATATTTCTCGCCTTTCATATGGTCCAATTTCACGCTGTGCATGAGCACAAAATATTGTGAAACAAGAGTATTGGATATACTCGTTCACTTTACGCAGGTAGACACGATCGCCTATAATCTTGGGCATCGTATTGAAGTGTTGTTTGTGTGAGCTTTATTTCCTGATCTTTCAAAAAGGAATTAGTAATTCCTTATATTTGAAAAAAAGAGATTTAGGCATTTAGCCATTCCTGAGTTTTAGCAACACCTGGAACGCATTCTCCGTTCATTGGCGATATCCTTTTGTCGCCTTTTTGCCTTTTGGCTTGTTGCTCCAGCATTGGAGGAAGTCACGACGCTCCCCAATTCCCCATCGAACTGACAGAACTCGACAAGGCCTTTTTCGTTTTTTTTTCCCCCAGGTCCGGCGGGTTTGAAATATTTATTCCGAGATGGTGGGCTGCGCATTTGATTGGCGGGCTGCTGCCTCAGCGAATTGCTCAAACGCCCCGACGGAGGTTTCTAGGCTTTTTTCGGCCCAATTCCAAAGCTGCACGACAACGACTGCACTCCCTCTCACGCCTCTGTTGATTTTTTTTTAGGGCGCCTCTGATGATTAGGCTTTGATTACGAAAAATAACCTGCTGCCATCCGCGATGAAGACAACGCATAACCTAGTAATTAAAACTTAAAAGGAATGGCTTTGTCTTGATAGCTCATAGTCGCCATCGACCGACCGGCGTATGGGGGGCACTTTTCTCGTAGCGATCGAGTGGGGAATCGAATCTGCAATCTTTTCTTTTCTTCCTCTTTTGCACAGAGCAACGGCGACCGGTTGCTAATGCCTTTCATTACCAAAGTTCTGATTCTAGCGTGGGCAACCAGGCACGAATTTGTTCTGATTACCAAAGTTGCCTGTCTGCTTTCGCTGAAGGTGACATTCGTTTGCACGCTGTGCTTCCAAAGTGCTACTGTGTGACTGTTTTCCAACTTAGCCTCTGATGGTGCATCTCAGCTCTCGAGCAATCGAGGGTGAGCACTGAGCAGCCAAATGGTATTCTCGACTTGCTACTTTGGTACGTGACACCCTAAGAGCGGGAAGTGAATTGGATGTTCTAAAAACTAAGGCTCCAAGCACGTATAAAAATCCATTTTAAAATCTATTAAGATGTGCACTAGGTTTTTCTATGTGTTGCTATCTTTACCGTAAAAAAGTTTTGCATCTTAGGTTCCAATTAAACACTGAATTATAAGTGCAATAAGAAATGAGGAAGTAAATGAGGTAGAGAATGCAAACTCCCGGCGTGACAACACGACGATTTTTACCGAGGTATCGGAAAGCAAAACTTTCCACTACTCCTCGTTATTGGAGCCCCTCTCAAAGGGAATGCCCGCGCAAGGGTATAAACTCCTCGGTCATGTAACTTCATAGGATAGCCGACGGGCCTTCCCCACGCGCAAAGTGGATCTCCGCCTAATCTCTCCCGGATGCTCCTTGCCGCTCTTCACTTGGTAGAGTTTCGGCAAAAACGCCTAGGGCCTCTCCTCCCTATCACAAGCACCGGCGGCCACTCCACAAACGCGGTTGGAGAGTCTCGCAAAGACTTACAAGCCCTGGATTTACAACTCTTGGTGCGTACAAGCACCGATACAAAGGAGTTGTGCAAACCTCGTCTAACTCTAGGCTAATCCCTGAAGCAAAGCGCTAATAGGTCTAAACTAGCATTAATCAAGATCTAAGCCTTATACTAATTGTCTTAATCTTCTCTTTAGCACTTTGGTGGATAGAGAACTTGTGTGTATGTGAGAATCAAGCCTATATCTTCTCCAAGCTCTAACGCCCTTCAAAAAGCCAAGCAATTGGGTATAAATAGCCCAACTCAAAAAACTAGCCGTTGCCAACCATTGCAACTTTCTGCTTTAAGATCTTCTAGGATCTTGTACATGTCCTTTTTGACTTTTGTTCCATGTTGTTTGATTCCCCAAGTCAATCACTTGCATCCATATGACTAAACCTTGTATACTCGCAAATGTTGTTAGTTCATAGGTTAGTGTTGACACACAATCAACAAAATCAATGATAGCCTAAGTGCATTTTCCTTACACATACATTGATCATCCTACTATATGAGGTGTTAATAATTTTAACCGAGTGCATTCCGAGTTGACATAATGATTAAAAAAAATAGTAGTTCAAACTTACCTCCCCAGAACTTGTGCATTTTGAAATTGTTATAGCAATGCTTTGTGGCGTATTGGCGATGACTAAGAGCTCCTGATCGTAGCATGTCGCGCTCTGGAGACATCGTTTCTATATTTATTCATTTCGATCCTTTAATTTATGATTGCCAAATTTTTATGCACTTTTATTTGTATGAGTGATAACTATGAAATGATTCCTCCTCCGAAGCTGGAATACTTTTCCATTATCCAAAAAGTAACATAAAAGAAGGAAAACACCTACTCTCTTACTCATCTGTGTTTTAGGTCACATAAGGTCACCACCGATCTTTTATAGTTACCTTCATTAATTTATATGAGTAGTTTCTTTTTCAAAGATGGCATATTTTAGAAAAATAAATATATAACATATTTTAGTAGAAATAATAAATATATTAACTGAATTAAAGAGAGTCGGTAATGAACTTTATGAGTACAGATTTAGACTCATAATCCGTTTTACAGGTGATGAAAATTCCTGTGCTCCAAAATGGAGCTAGGATGTCGGTGTTTGCGAGCGAAGCCCAAACCCTAAGTAACCACTTAGAAAACTAATCACCAAACATGAGAGGAGAGCAAGCCAAAATCGAAATCAATTGGCTGGTAGATTGGTAGAAAGGCATCGATGTAGTCAAAGGCAGCTTGCATAGAGCCATACAGACGAATAGAAATCGATCTCTTTTCTCAATAATCAAAACCCTGATGGGGCCCTTAATTGTCTTTACCGGAGTGGTTAGCAGTATATTAAAGAGCCCAGAGCCTCGGAAGGTTTGGTGGGGGTAGGCGACGCACGCAACGCATCGCATCGCAAGCGCAGGGAAGAGGGAACACGAGCAGGGAACGTGGAGGAGCGCCGCGGCGATCGCACGCACGGGCACCCGCCACCTACCCCCGGGCGGCCGGGACGCCGCGCTGCACGTTGCGTTGCGCGGCCACCTTTTTGTTTTTTCTCCTCCTCCTCCTCCTCTTTTTTATACGAACGAGAACACGCTGAACGGCTGAACGCCCCGCCGCCACCTCCCCCCTGCTCGCCTCCCTCCCTCCCTCCCTCCCTCCCTCCACCTCTTCCGCGCCCCCGAAAGGCAAAACCCTCCCTGCCCCGGTGCCCCCGGTCCCCTCCCCGCCGCCCTGGTCAAACCCTAGCAGGCGGACGCGCAAACCCGCCCGCATCCCATTCCACATCTCCCCATGGCGGCGCTCTCCGTGCCCCTCCGCGCCGCGGCGGCCGCCGCCGGATCCCGCGCCGCCGTCGACCCCATCAAGGTATACTACTCGGCTGATGCCTGTACTCTCTCTCTCTCTCTCTCTCTCTCTCTCTCTCTAGATTCCACTGGCGATTTACTGGAGCTCGCCCGGGTGGTTGCGGGTTCCTTAGTTCCTTTCATGGATCCATTGCTGCGCCTAGATTTGGCTCCGATCCTAGTTTGGTGTGACTGCCAACCGCGCCCCTGGCGAAAATTACGGTGTGCTTTTTCCTGCGGTTTCGTTGTATGTTTGGGCGTAAAATCGTACCATTTGGGCTTGGAGGGACTGGGAGCTTTGTCCTTGTTTCTGGGGCCCGAATTTTGTCCCAAGTTCTGTTCGCATGCGCCAGCAGTTCCCTCTTTGTCCCTGTCCCCTCGCAAGGACCTCGGTTTACTGTTTGATTCCAATGCCCTCACCCCTGATGTGTAATTTCCAGGACATTGCGGTGCCCCACTGATGCGATTTGGCTGCTATGTTGTAGGTCTCGAGCGTGAGGAGCACCGGCTCGGCACACTTTGGCTGCAGGTTCCCCTCCATCGCGGCCTCCTCTTCATCGTGAGCAACCACTCCTGATTCCCTAGTTGCCGTTGCCTTTGTAACTGTAATTTTTGTATATTGATGTGGTCTGCCAAACTTCTTGTGAACTGAAGTGCGAGGAACGTCGAGCCGCTGAGGGCGATAGCTACACAGGCACCCCCTGCCGTCCCACGTAAGTAGCTGTTGGGCTCACCGACCAGAAAAATTCCGAGAGAATTGTGCAGCTTGTGGTGGATTTATAAATTTGTTGTTCTTTTATTTTTTTATGTAGAATATTCGAGTGGGGAGAAGACAAAGATTGGCATCAACGGTGAGTTCTAAATGACATTGTTGGAATTAAGTTGATATAAAAACTATTGTAATCTGAATGATCAAATATAGACCTCCTTGGGCTTTGCTGGTCAATGCATTCAGTCTTAAGTCCTGGTCAATGCAAAAACGAAATGCACTTCTTTAGATATCATGTTGTGAGGTATTACAAGGGCAGTTTCTACTTTCTAGCTCTCAGTTGACTATTTTGTGCACTAGCTAACTACATTGAGCAATTGAATCGTTCTCATCTTTCTTTGTTAATCTGCAGTTCGTTACATAGAGTATAAAGTAGGAGAGTAGTTCTGAGTTGTACTTGGCCCTTTTCTTGTTACTGTAGGGTTTGGACGGATTGGCAGGTTGGTCCTGCGAATTGCAACCAGCAGAGATGATATTGAAGTTGTGGCTGTGAATGATCCTTTCATTGATGCTAAGTACATGGTAAGGGAGCAATGTGAAATTATTTAATTATAATATCTCAAATTTTGGACTCTGCACAATTTGTTTAACAGCAACCACTGATTAAAAGTTTGCTTGAATTTTCCTTCTGTACCTTTGAGAGCTGCACAGTTACTTCAAGGTTTTACTACATTAATCGAAATTATACTGTTTAATCTAATGCTAACTATATTTCTGTTGGCTCATGGATGTTATGCTTTATCTGCTTTCACACAGTTGCTTAAATATGACATGAAATCGTTGGCTTTACAAGATAATTGATGTATGATCATACAAAAGCATTGTTTCCATTTTTCTTGCAACTTTTGTTTCCATTTATTTTTTTCACAACTGTCTTCCCTATCTTATCTGTTCAGTGAATGCATATTATCCAGTGGAACAATGCAGTGCATTTGAATCTACAGATTTTATTCTACTATTACATTCTTTTTTTCACTGTTGGTTTAACAACTTAATCTTACCCTTCTCCAGGCCTATATGTTCAAGTATGACTCCACTCATGGTCCATTTAAGGGTTCTATTCATGTCGTGGATGAATCAACCCTGGAGATCAATGGGAAGAAGATCACAATTACAAGCAAAAGGTAATGCTGACATTTGACACTGCAGGATTATCTGATTTGATTGCTACTGTTCCCAATCTTAGTATTATATTTGTTTATTCTACATGGCATTGCACTCTTGCAATTGTGGTAACAAGGTTGGATTTTTGGCTTCTTATGGATACGTACCTCTCTGTTTCGGTGACATTAGATGGCTTGTACTTGAATTACTTTTGAATCACTTGGCAAATGTTTATTCCAGCCTGCTTCAAAGGCACACCTTATTAGCAAGCATGTCATTCAGCATCACAGATTTCTTTGACCTGTTACCATGCACATCTTTTTCATGTAAATGCGTAATGTTCTCAACATACTTATGCTATTTTCAGAGCACAAGCACTCTGTTGTATATTAGCGTAATGCACCATTCCAATCTTTTGCACTTCTTATCGTCATATAATTATTTGTTGTGCTTCTTTGTTCTGTAGCTTTTTACAATTAGCAGTCTTAGATTCTTAGTTTAGTGTTTGTTTTAAGAATTTGCAACTGTTTGCTTCAATATTTCCAGAGATCCTGCAGAGATTCCATGGGGTAACTATGGAGCTGAATATGTTGTTGAATCTTCTGGTGTTTTTACGACCACGGACAAAGCATCAGCACACTTAAAGGTTTGTGTACCAGTTCTTCAACAATGCCATCTAATTAGCGAGTGCATACATTTTGATGTCAAACAAAATGGTGAGTTTTCTGCTTTATTTACAGGGTGGTGCCAAGAAAGTGGTGATATCTGCGCCATCAGCAGATGCTCCCATGTTTGTTGTTGGAGTTAATGAGAATAGCTATGACCCAAAGATGAATGTTGTTTCTAATGCAAGTTGCACCACCAACTGCCTTGCTCCACTTGCCAAGGTTACTTTTCTTGTTGCTTTCTTTTTACAAGTCCTCAGTTTCTGTCAAGCAACAGTTGATGGCAATCACAATAAATGGCTTCTGTGGCTCATATTTTCTACCTTTCCAAACACACTCATTTGTATTACGCTGTGGCGCTGCGCAGGTTGTCCACGAGGAATTTGGCATTGTGGAGGGTCTCATGACAACTGTTCATGCCACAACAGGTTGGTTGCTGGTTGTTCTCCAGTGTGTTTTATCTGTTAAGTCATTTGTTGAAGCTTAGTTGTCATGAAAATATTACTTTATCATGTTCAGCCACCCAGAAGACTGTTGACGGTCCTTCAATGAAGGATTGGAGGGGAGGACGTGGTGCTGGCCAAAACATAATTCCTAGCTCCACTGGTGCAGCAAAGGTACCTTAAAGTCAAAGGCGCATCTTGTTCCTTTTAGAACTTGTGTTTTTTGGCTTACTTGTTTTGCTTTTAGGCTGTTGGAAAAGTCCTACCTGAGCTGAATGGAAAGCTCACTGGCATGGCCTTCCGAGTTCCAACACCAAATGTCTCTGTGGTGGATTTGACATGTCGGATTGAGAAAAGCGCTTCCTATGATGATGTGAAAGCAGTCATCAAGTACGTAGAATTCTCTCATTTGTTACTACCGTTTGGTTCCTTTTTCAATACCTTTCAGTTTCTGGTTTGTCATCCCATTGAGTAATACATAAGCTTTCACACAAGTTTATTGATAGAGGAATCCTAATTTGGTCCCAATTTGAGGGCCCACATGGTCATACTACAGATCCCTGAGTGCATGTTGCACATTGATTGGAGGTAGTTGTAGCCTGTGTTGGCTGCTGAGGGGGTATAAAATATCTCAGTTGCTCACTAGGTAGCTCAATTGTTTGCTCATGAAACTCTGGCTGCACAAGAAATTCTGTGTGGACTTCATTTGAAGTGTGATCTGCTGCAGTATTCCTACCACTAGGATTTATGCAGAGCAATCATGTTCATATTATCTGCTGACCTACAGTGGATCTTATACATCACCTCATTTTTTCAGGGCGGCATCAGAGGGTGCACTCAAAGGTATCCTAGGCTACACAGATGAGGATGTTGTTTCCAATGATTTCGTCGGTGATTCTAGGTGATTACTTGTTTCTAGGTTCATAACCTAATTTTCCATGTCTGGGAAAATGTAGCTGAAATCGCATCACTGTCTTTGTACCAGGTCAAGTATCTTTGATGCCAAGGCTGGTATTGGACTGAGCTCGTCTTTCATGAAGCTTGTGTCTTGGTATGACAACGAGTGGGGCTACAGGTGAGAGTTCGCTGCTTATTTCTTTGCATTTTTAAATGTTATAATTCTCCAATTGGCCCAAGGATTCATTTATCTTTGTTTGGTATGCTTCAGCAACCGGGTTCTGGACCTGATTGCCCACATCGCTCTCGTCAGCGCCAAGCACTGATGTGCGGAGATCCCTACTCATTCCTCCAGTAGCCTAGTAGGAAAGGCTGCAATTTTGACGGCCATTTTCTTCGTAGCTCTTCTTTGGAATAAGATGATGTGGACCACTTCAAACTGAGAGCATAAATGGACTCAGATCCATGACTTGTATGTTAGTTGTTGAAGGGGTAAAGTTTGGTCGTAGTGCCAAGGCATGCATCTGCGGAATTGAGTGAACCATATGGCCCGTCGACTCGATTCGTTGCTTGTGATTTGTGCCCTTTGTGTAAGGTGGTATAATTTGGCAGTCCATGTTTGGAGCCAAGCGTGATGATAGGATGGCATTGAGCGATGACCAATTGGATCTATCTCGTTTTGTTTGAACCATCTGCGTGTGGCCCATAAGTCATCAGCGTGAGTTGTGCGGCCACAATGCATCTCTCGTACGTCTCGCCGTCAGCGCGCCCTCAAGGTGCTCATGTAGGCGTGTTTGCCGTGTACTTCTATCGTCATTGCTCATGTGGCCGAGATTCCGTGCCTGCCAGTCTGGCAGGCAATGAGTTACCTCCCGATCACGAATCGAGCCGTTATGTATCGACTGTCGACGCATGCATGTTTAACGAATGGGCATGAGCAGATGCGGAACTTGATGATTTACTCAGCCATCGCGAGGGAGATCAGCAGCATGGCGCTAAGGGCATTGCATCGCGTCGCGGGACACCGAGCTCGGCGTCGCCTGACTCCAGCAGCAGCCGGACTACCCAGAGCGTGGCTGACGAGGTACGTGGGCGGCCGGCGCGGCAGGGTCGAACTGGAACGCAAGAAAAAGAACTGCCAAAAAACAAAATGGAGATGCGGGGTATCAATCCCCCCGTACCTCTCGCATGCTAAGCGAGCGCTCTACCATCTGAGCTGCATCCCCTCACGGATTTGGGATCGTAACGAAACTTGATAATCATGTTAATATCCCCAGCTCCAGTTATAGGACCAACGGAATAGAGATCTCAACCCAATAAGCCATAATCAAGAGGACATCGTGATGAAGGCGCTGCCACAGAATTAACGCTTTTGCATTTCGAGTCAGAAGCTTGATTAGAAGTTGGACGTTCAATTAAAATCCACCTTAAATTTCTAAATTGTTTGGTTTTTTGAATTTTGTCAGTCAGTCTCACAATATTTAGTTACGCACTAAAGCAAGACTTTCACAAATGGAGTTATAGACAGTGCATCGTCTCTGGCCACAAACAAGTTGCAAACATAGGTGGATAATTAATTTAGGAGAAGGTATTAGGGTTTTTTGGCTCATATTTTAATATTAATAAAGGTGGGTTAGAGACATGTTAGATCCAATTGTTATGGTTTTCAACTGATGATTATATTCTATCAACTGAATGGCTGGATTTTTTTTATTTTTTAATTAATATTATATGACTCCTCTCTTATTTTAGTATGTTTCATTAGAGGAATAACATGGAGGCTCTCATATTAATGTAGCCCTCCTTGCTTAACAATAATTCATCTAAAAAGTGCTACATTTTTTTAGATAATGGATAAAAAAATCCGGCTTCAACCACCTCGTAGAGGAGGGATCAGTCCACAAATTATTACATGTAGTATGCTTGCACTATATGCGAGCATGACTATTGTTTATATGTTCATCACGCATGATTAAAAATTAATCCGTAAACTAAAGGGTCATCCATGGGAGGCGAAGAAATGAAGCGCCGAAATGTCCAACATCGGGCATGTTTGGATCATCACTTCCTTTTACTCATTACGACGCTGTAACTGCACCCATCATTGTCGGAGCCAATAAGTTCCCTGAACAAGACCTGCATAAAAGTTTTCGGTTGACATTTATTAAAAATCATGCCATTTCTCGTTAGCCAAATTGCCCAAAATAAAAGCTGCCACCCCTGTCAATAAGTCTAAGTTTGGTTTTTGTCCCCCCATTTTATCCAATTATCGAATAGATCATCGGTATTAAAAGGAGGAACAATACCAAACACAATATGTATAACCCTCCACAGGAACCTAGCATATGCAGTCAAAGAACAGGTGTTTACTGGACTCTTCCACGTTACAAAAGCAACAAAATTTACTACCATTCCAATTCCTTCTCGCTAGATTATCTTTTGTAAGTATAACCCTATTCTTTAAGTACCACATAAAAATCTTGATTTTTAATGGTAACTTGCATGGGCTACATGATCTGACCACCTTAATTTTTGTTAAACCATTTTGAAAGCTCCCAGAGCCACCAAAAAAAGGAGAGAGGAAAACCGAACATTGGTATGACACCATTAACGCGTTTAAATTGCCAGTCGAGCGGGGAAAATGAACAGGTCGATCAACCACCCTACCTTATAGTTGTCAAATCATCAATACTCATGATTTTATCAAAACAACAAGTACTCTAAATGTTATTAGGGACAATAGGTGGCAAATGCATTACCCATGTTAGGATGTGTGTCATGTGCTCATGTGGAAGCTTAGTCTCTATTGGCTAGTCTTCCGGATTCTATTCATGATTTCCGATTTAGTCGACATTTCTTCTGGTTCCATGCAATTTAGTCGCACCCCAACTGCTGATGTTTCATGGAATGTGCGAACCCAAACATGCATTGCCGTTTCTCATAAGATAAAGATGACACACACCTAATTCGTGCAAATATACAATTAGCCTTAATTTCCCAGGAGGTGGCTAATAATTTTGCAATAAAATAAGAAAAATACTCCCTTCATTCTTAAATATTCTTAAATATATAAAGTCGTTGACTTTTTACTCTAACTTTGACCACCAATATCTATTGAACGAGTTAGTTAACTAAAGTAAAATGTGTATCATTATGCCTATTGTCAAATGTGCTTATAGGTTTATCTATTTGTAAAAATATTTGTAAAAATGATGAATAATCAAACAAATGAAAAAAGTCAACGGCGTCATATATTTAAGAATGGAGGGAGTAAATCTGAATCAAATCTTGGTCTTTGATTATATAGAGAAAAAATCAATTAAGAAAATTAAAGGCCCCGATTTGATTTAGATGTTACCTCTTTATATCAGTGCATTCCATGACATCTCTCTAAGAAATAATTTTATAAATGGGTAGTTGATCAACAACTTAGTACCTTACACTAGTAACCCTCAATCAGTCAAGCTGCTCGAATACTCGATCAATCCCAAGTTTATTTTGGCCATGGGCAGCAACAACACAACACGAGCTATCCCTATCATCGTGGTATTGGTGCTAATCCTCCTCTCTGGTAAGTAGACATCTGTGAATCATACGTGTGCTAGCAAACATGGAGAGTTTAGAGATGACCCATGAAGTTCGATCTACCTCGCCATGGTCTCTCGTTAATCATTGGGCAGAGATCAGATTAGTGAACCGCACGTGTGCATTTTAATCGCTGTGTTATACATGCAGGTACTCAGGCCGACTCCAGCGACGCATTGCCGCCGGCGATGGAGCGCCGCGCTGGCCTGGTGCCGCCGCCACCGCCGCTGCTGCCCAAGTCAGCCAGTACGTTACACACGCAGCCTGCAGGCCGCACGGATCGTATGTTAATTTGTCCTGATAAATCCTTTGGAACTAACTGAGAATTGATGAAATGGTAGTCCCGGATCAGGACTGCCCGCCGATCCAGGTGCCGGGACTCATCGACGCCTGCCGCCGCCCCCCCGGGCTCCGCGCCTGCGCCGCGCAGTGCCTTATCTACCACTACCGCGGCGGGTACTGCGAGATGCTGCCCGACGGCCGCCCCGGCGACTGCTTCTGCAAGAACTGTCTGCTGAGCAGCGACGCGTAGGCTACGCCGGCCGGGGTCGTTCCGCAACGTCGGCGCCTCGACAAAGAAATTAAACCACCGCGTGTAGACGGGAAGAACATTTTGCTTTTTTTAAGCACTTTTAATTATTGGTTGGTTTGTTTGTTATGAAAATATACTCCCTCCAACCCCCCAAAAAAAGAATGACATATCCTGTGACTTCGTGGATTCATATAATCGATTTTGAATGTGGATGAACTCTCTGTGGTGAATGTGTTGTTTGTATATATCTTTCTATGAAGAATGCTTATATTGATGAATTCAAATTTCAGATTTGCATGCTGCCTGGGAATGTTACTACCATCGGTTTTTTGACACCAACTGACATTATACGAACGTTCATATCTTTTATCATCTGAATACAAAACCGATGAAGGTAAGGCATTAAGACTATCGGTTGCTCGCTCAATTGTGCTAATAATAAGGGTTTCTACTAGCGCACGTGTGGCGTGGATTCAAGAACCAACCATGAATACCATCTATAACTTTTTTTTTTGAAAAGTAGCAGGAGCACAACTATGTCATTTAAGGAGGAAGCATGCGAGTTTTACTTAAGGACTGATATTACATAAAAATAACTTAAAACACAGGCTCAAACACAAATGACTTAACATAGGAAAACTAAAGGATCTCTAACTCCGGTGTGCCACAGGCAGCTTGCCGTAGCGCTACATCCTCCTTGATAAGCCCCAGCACTTGACCAGGCAGTAACCTTTTATGCTAAAAAATCCGCCTGTTCCTCTCCTTCCAAATATGCCACAGTGTACATAATGATAGCGGCCAGAGAGCGCCGTGAGCGACCATCCACCTGTTGCAAGTTTCTGTTCCACCAGTCTTCAAAGGAGCTTTCCTCCTGCTGAGGGACTAAGATAGGCAAACCGGTCCAGTACTGAATCTCGACCCAGACTTGTTTAGCATAACAGCAATTCAAACAAAGATGTGGCGCCGTTTCATTAGCCTGGTCACAAAGCTGGCAAATCTGATCACAAGGCCAATTCCGAATAAGAAGCTTGTCAGCAGTTAAGATTTTGTGTTGTACAAGAAGCCAAGTGAAGAACTTGTGTTTGCCTTCTGCAAAGCTCTCCAAATCCACTTCCCTCTAAATGTACTGTATGTACCATTCAGCTGTGCTTTGTATGCAGACCTGGCAGAGTAACAACCATTTTCTCTGTCCATCTCCATGATATCCTGTCAGGTTCTTCAGAGAACTGAAGTTGCTGAACCTTGTCCCAAGGTAGCACAAATTCAGCCATTTCAATCGCAGATGACATTCTCCATAGACCTCTTGTCCATTTTTGATTTGTGACATCCTCTCGAGACTATGATTTTCATGTAATGGGGTGAAGGAACATCTTAGAAAGCATGACTATTCATCGTGCATCATTGGGAGTGTTAGTGATACATAGTTGGCTTTGGTATACTCCCTCCGTCCCAAAAAGAATGCAACTCTCGCTTCCCGAGAAGTCAATCAATTTTAAATTTGACTAAATTTATACAAAATAATACTAACATTTATGGTACAAAATAAATATTAATATATAAATTATGTAATATATTTTCATACTAAATCTATTTGGAGGCGTGAATGTTAATATTTTTTTATAAATTTGGTTAAACTTGAAATTGTTTGACTCCTCGAGAAACGAGAGTTTCATTCTTTTTGGGACGTAAGCCCTAGAGATATGCTTTTCTTGAGGTGCATCAATCATATTTTAGATGACAAACTCTATTATGACGATGTCTTTAGGTTAGCGGAAGGGCTCCTGGGTTGCACAGCAAATTAAATTGTTGTTAGAAGGATGCATATGTATGATTGTATCCTGAGGTCAGGAGTGTCATGACTGGCTGTATTGGCTGCTTCTAAATTGTCTCTGGCTTCATACTTTTGTTAATATAATCTTTATATAATTTTAATGTTACTGCACCGGCATTCCTATAAATCAATACGTATCACTTTCGTTAATATGAACACATATCCATGCAAGAGTGGTGTGCCAGCAGTGCGACCCAACATCTAGTAATCTAAGGGTGTGTTTGGTTACTAGGTTGATGTGGGTCGGAACGGGTTCGACCCACATCGTCCTGCGTTTGGTTCAAAAGGGATTTGGGTTGGGTTGGACCTAGGAGGGAATATACCCTCTAGATCCGGGTTGGATGGATTCCACCAAAATGAGTGGACCATTCCAACCTAGATGGATGGCGCCGTTGCTCCATTTCCCCTGGGCGCAAGCGCGAGGAGGCGGAGCAGCTGGCGGAGCTGCGCCGTGGAGGCGGACGCGAAGGCGGTGACGCCCGCGACGAGGCGCGGGGCGGCGGAGGGGTCGGCGGAGAGCGCGCGCCAGAGGCGGGCCGCGAAGGCGTGTGGCGAGGGGAGCGGCGGAGCCTGGTGTGTCGGGACGAGAAGTGGGGGAGGAGCGGCACGGGTAGAGGGGCGGCAGCTGGCGCGGGGGAGAGGGAGGAGCGGCGGCAGGGGGAGAGGGAGGGTGGCGAGAGGAAGAAGATAAGACGAGTGAGGATGACATGTGGGCCCCGCAGCTGATAGGTGGGACCTGTTGCTAATGGTTTTAAAATGACATCCATCCCAACCTTCTTAATCCCTCCAATCAAACAGAAAACTGAGTCCAACTCATTCCTCTCCATCCCTCTCATCCAAATACGAGATGGGTCGACTCCAACCTAACCCAGATCATTCCAAAACCAAACACATGATAAAAGGCCGTTGTAAGAGCAACTCCAAGAGGCTGCTAATCTTACCCCAATACCTTTTTTAAGGGAAAAAAGGAGAAAAATCGAACTCCAACAGTCCACCCAAACCTTCCCCAATTTTTTAGCAACGCTAAAAAATAGCCTACCACCGCGTATATTTTAGCGTTGGCATTCCTCCCCCAATCCTGATTCCCGCACGCTCGCGCGTCCCTTCTGATGGGCCCAATACGATGACATGGCCTGTTTTAAAATATTGGGGGCTATTTATTAGCGATCTGCCGTGGATTGATATGTTTTTGGAGGAAATTTTTTTTGGGCCCAATACGATGACATGGCCTGTTTTAAAATATTGGGGGCTATTTATTAGCGATCTGCCGTGGATTGATATGTTTTTGGAGGAAATTTTTTTTGAAAGAACCCCCAATACATAGTTTTGGGGAAGAATTTTTTGGAGTACTCTTGGAGTTGCTCTAAGCCAATAAGCTATAATCTAGAAGGCCGTCATTATCGGGGTGGAGCCAGGAACTCGTTTTTTTCATTGTTAGGGGGCAACCATGCTAATTTTCTCAAACTTTGATCGAACTTGGTCATGATGGAACTTGGAAGGCAGTGTCATAATTAATGTTTTCAACATTTTCGAGTAAGAAGCTTAATTAGAAGTTTGACGTTTTAGTAAAAAAATCCATCCCTAAAAAATTCTTATCTTTTTGGGTTTGGATTTTTTTAGTAAGTCTCGAGTTTTACAAACAGAGTTATCGACAAAACGCCATTTCTGGTCACAGGTGGATAATTAATTTATAAAAAGGTAGTAGGGTATTTTGAGCCAATATTTTGTAGACTAATAAACGTGGGTAATTTAGAGACATGTTATATATCCAATGGTTATGGTTGCGACTGATGATTAGATTCTACCAACTAAATAGCTAGATATTTTATTTTTAATTAATAATTCTATGATTTCTCTCTTGTTCTAGCATGTCTCATCGAAGGATTACGATGGAAGCTCCCATATTAATATAGCATTCGTTGAAAAAAGGAACCCGACAATTCGCCTAAAAAAGGGCTAGCTACATCATCATCTGACCATATCTTGACTTTTGTGCCCCTAGAGCACGAAGGAGTGCGAATGACACCACTACCTTGTTTCAAATGAAAGAAGTGCGAATCGAGAAATAAAAGATTATGAACCGGGTCGATCAACCAACCCACCGTACAGTTATCAAATCATTAATGTTTGGGATTTCATCAAAACATAGGCAATGGTATTAGCCTATTATTAGGGATCGATAGGTGGAACATGCATTAGGCGTGTTAGGATGAGTGTCGTGGAAGTTGATTCTAACACAGCTATTAGGGGTAGCTAATGGATAGCTGCCACAACCAGCTAACCATTAGCCGTGGAGTGTTTTGATTCATCAGCTAAACCCACCAGCTAATTGCTAGTTTGTTTTGACCCACCAGCTAATTGCTATCCTATCCTTGCTTTAATTGCATTTACTACTCTGCCAATAAATGGGGAGAAGGGGGCAAGCACATTGGCATTTCGGTCTTTTATATTCATTAGCTGCGATTAGCTGGGTTGAAGGTTCTAGGTGCATAGTTACTATACGGCTAGCTGGATTTGACAGCATTGATTGAGTGAATCCAAACAATGGCCTAATTCCAATTCAAAAAATCTAGATAATAAATTATTAGACACCTCAACTGTTGATGTTTGATAAAATATGCCAAACCAAACATATATTGCCTCGTTTGCCTTCCATAAGATGACACCTATTTTGTGCAAATATTTAGCATTAGTCCTCCAAGAGGTGCCTGATGATTTCTTTTGATAAAATTAAGAAAAATAGGTGTGTTCCATAAGTGATAATCCTATAAATGGGTAGTTGACAGCCCTTGCACTACTAACCCTCAATCCGTCTAGCTACTCGTTGTCCCTCAAGTTTTGACCATGGCTAGCAACAACACCACACGAGCTCGTCCGATGATCGTGATGTTGGTGCTGATAACCCTCCTGTCTTCTGGTAAGTGCACATATATACATATAAACCATACGTGTGCATCAAACAAATAGTGGGAGTGTTTAGAAGTGGGACCGTTGTTCGTACGTTGTATGCTTGCAGGTACTCAAGCCGCCGACTCCGGTGAAGCCTCGCCACCGCTGCCACCCAAGTCAATCGGTACTTACTGATCAACCTGGTCCACATGGTCCCATTTCAAATTGTAACGGGTTTTGTTTTTAGATGCATAGTTTTTGTTATGCTCCTAAATATTCCTCCCGTCCTAAATTACTATTCGTTTTGGTTTTCTGGATGCATATCTTTTGCTACGTATCTAGACATATGTACATCTAGATCCATATCAAAAGTTTTGTATCTAAAAAAGTCAAAACGAATAGTAATTTGGGACGGAGGGATCGGAGTACATAGTAAAAACTGTGCATCTAGAAAAGCCACCCCATAATGCTTTTCCCCATAATTTAGAACAGAGGGGTTATATTCTTCTGATAAGTAATCTCGTGGAGCTAACTGAAAGATTGATAAAATGATAGTCCCGGATCAGGACTGCCCGCGGATCATTGTGCTGGCCCTCATCGACGCCTGCCGCCATCCCCCCGGGCTCGCTGCCTGCGTAGCTCAGTGTCGTAGCCACCACTACCATGGCGGGTATTGCGACATGCTGCCCAACGGCCGCCCCGGCGACTGCTTCTGCATCAACTGTCTGCCGGGCATCGACGTGTAGGATAGGCCGGCCGGGGTCGTTCCGCAACGCCGGCGTCTCGACAAAGAAACCACCATGTATATGGGAATAATATATATTTTGCACTTATTAATCATGCATTTTTAGTTACCGGGTTGGTTGTTCTTTGTTATGAAAATGCATGTCAAGGATGTTTGGCTGATTGGTGATCATTGAAGCAGTATCTTATTGATTGTGATGCATGTGGATTGGTCCTCCGAAACATCAGTTAATGAAAGGTGCCATGTAAAATGAGAGTTTCTTTAGCTGGCCTTTTAAAATTTGGTAGCGCGCCTTCTTCCTAACATGTTCATTTCTTGAAAATTTACCAAGGTAATCGGAGCACTTAATTTGAATTTGAAAATTCAAAAAGAGACATGGATGAATCTGATTAGTTTCAAAGTTTTGCATTAATCAAAATATATTTGAAATTTTGACTTGTACCTAGAGGCATTTTTTTTTGAAACGAACCTAGCAGGGGAGCTGCCGATTATATTAAAAAGAAGGAATCTAGTCTGGATAAATACAATGGATCAAAAATGAAATGACATGAGGCAAAATTGAGCCAGAAGAATAAAATAAAATAAAGCAACACTATGAACTCAGTCGCAATCAGCATCGCACCATTAGAGCGGAGAGATGTTTCGCTCCCGCTATAATCCACACGGTGGCCTCGTCTTTGATCCTCTCAAAAATCATATTGACAGAAGACTCCTTGTTGTTAAATATTCTCATATTCCTTTCCCTCCAGATTGTCCATGTAACTAGCATAATCAAAGTTCGCATGCCTCTCTTGGAGCAGGAATTTGCTCCTGCTCTCATCGACCACCAGTGGTGCAGCGTATCGGCTTGTTGCCAAGCCCTCGGGTGGATTGCTGGCGCCGACAACCAATCCGCCACCATGGCCCAGATTCTTGTTGTAACCCGGCATTCGGCGAAAAGGTGTAGCGCCGATTCTTGTGATCTCCGACATAGTGGGCAGGTAGCTGGATTTGGCCATCCCCTTTTCTGAAGTCTGTCAGCAGTCCAAAGGCGATTTTGGATTGCGAGCCAGGAGAAGGTTTTGCAGCTTCTAGGGGCCCATATTTTCCAAATCAAGCCGTCAAAGTTGGTGGATGCCGAACCAATGAACTGTGCGGCGTAAGCGGATTTTGCGGAGTAGTTACCATCTGCAGTAAGCTTCCATGTGATTTCATCTTGGACACCCGGGTGTAGGGCTACCTGTTGTACGACTTGCCACAGAAGGACGTATTCTCGGAAGTGTTGCACAGAGAAACTACTGTGGTGTATGTTGATGTCCCGGATCCAAGTTCGGTTGTGAAGCGCATCACGTAAACTCCTGTTCTTTCTTTTTGAAATGGAGAAAATACTTGGCGCTATGTCCTTTGGCCTTTGGCCTTGAACCCAGGCTCTATTCCAGAAGGAAGTCTTTGCTCCATCGCCTACGACGATGCGTGTACATGCCGCAAATAATTTCCTATCCGTGTTATTACACGAAACCTCGGAGCCTACCCAAAGCTTATCTTCTGCTTTCCACTCGTGCCACAGCCACTTGAGCCTCAGTCCTCTTGCAAACTTGTAGATGTTTAAAATACCTACTCCCCCTAGTCTTGTCGGTCGGGCGGACCTTTGCCAATTCACTTTGCATTTTCCCCCTGTTAATGTCACCGCCCCTGCCCAAAAGAACTTCTTGCGCTTTGCATCAATTTCATTCATCACCTCTTTGGGGGCCTTCATTGTCGACAGGAGGTATACCGCCTGTGATGTTAATACTGATTTCGTGAGTGCTAGGCGGCCCGCCATAGTCATGTTCCTAGCATTCCACGCAGTGAGTTTGCAGGTCGCCTTGTCTATGATGTATTGGAAGTGTACTCTCTTGAACCTTGACGTTGTTAGTGGAAGTCCAAGATATCGCACTGGAAAGGAAGACCATGTGACTGGAATGTCTCCAAATATGTCATCCATATTAAGCCCTTCGCATCTTATAGGCACCACACTAGATTTCTCGAAATTTGTTCTCAACCCCGACACTTCACCAAATCCAGTGAGTAGGTCAGCTAAAGCAATGACAGTACCTAGAGGCATGACTCTCTTGAAAGAAAATAAGGTCACATTAATTAACCAGCTGGTTGTCGAACCTTTATTTAGGAATTAGTGCACACCAAAATAATAACTACTCAAGTTAGTAGTAGTATTTGGTTTAGCCATTCTTTACCAACACCATAGATCTTAAGGTACTCGTTTGGATCCATTGAGATCATGATAATCCGGATAGTGGATAGTGATTTTCAGATAGTGGATAGTGATTCGGAGAATACGGATTCTGGATAGTGATAATACATTATATCTAGATAGTAAGGGATAATATGATTATAAGCATCCAGATTTTGGATTTTAAAATTCGGGCTAGAATCCAATCTGTTTGGATTGAACAATGATTATTTTTGCCGGATTATAGATTCCCTATATTATCCAAAAGACACATTAGTCAACTTTTGCTGTATAACTACTCTGGCCTTCCATCCCGCAAAGAACACCATGATAAGTATATGTCCAGGTGCATAATCAAAATTGGATTATTTTTAGATGGAGGGAGTATTTGAATATTAAGAAAAGAAGCAGACTTTAATCCCAATCAATATTGTCCAAGTTTTCCAGCATCTTTTGTGCAACCTAATTAATGCAAGGCTTCCCTTCATTTGCATATAAGCCCCGGCCTTTTGGCCTTTCCAGACTCCCCAAATCCACTCATCCTAGATACCTAGTCACACTTGAGTCAAGCAAGCCAGTCGATCCAAGCTTGAGCCATGGCTCGCAAGGTCACAGCCTTGGTTGCATCCGCCCTGCTACTGGCACTAGTCTTCATATCTTACGGTAAGCACACGGAATAAAAAAAAATACTCATGCTATTCTTGTTTCATATGAAATTATGAACCATGTTTGGTTTAATAGAAAGATCTTTTATGTTAAAAAAGATCTTTTATGTATCGAGCAGATGCTGGTGTGGATGCTTGGTGCCTAGAATACCCAGCGCCGGACATCAACGCCTGCCGTGGAGGCGGCCGTGGCGTCCAGACCTGCGGCGATGAGTGCCGAGACGTCGGCCATGACTTCCGCGGCGGTGCCTGCTTGGACAACGGCGACTGCGTCTGTCTCAAGTGCGCCGACGAGCCGCCGCCGGCGGCGAATACTCAGTAGAAATGTGCAACGAGCATCATATGCACGCTGCATGGTTTTGTATCGTGCGATCGAGATAAAAATAACTCTGTGGACTGTGGGCATGGAGAGACCGATCGATGCATCGCATCGTGGTGAAATTCGCAAGCGTTTTACATATACCAAAAACTGACAGCCAGTGCGTGCACGTCATCGGAACGAAACGAAATGGCATGATGTCCCCGCACCGGAATACTCTGCGTGAATCAGAATCCACATTCACGACATTATAATCGTTGCCGAAACATGCTAATTTTCACTTGACGTGCTAGGAGAAATATGAATCCTAAAAATTATATATATAAGAAAGCAAAACATCCCATCTCGATGTATCAGTGGGTTCAGTTACAATTGATGACGATAGTTATTGGATTTAATTTGTTTCTATTTTCCAACCATTATCATGAAACAATATATAACTCAGCACACTCAATACTTATTCTAAATTGTCCACATTTGCCATTACCAAAAATAAAAAACAAAATACTCCTAATACAAATCTGAATCCTCCACAAATCGAGCTTTAAATTACCCATGTCTACCATTTTACAAAATTAATACAGAGTGACGTTTGTTTTGCATTGTTGTCTTTAACTAATATATTTGTAACAAAAGGTTTATTAAAAAATATATTTAATTGAAAGTATTGGATATGCCTCATCTAAGCGGAGGGAGTAATAATATATTTTTCATTTGACCAACCATAATTTTTGTGTATGCATTAGTGGTCAGACTATTTAAAGAAGCAATCCCTCTGAAAACAAGATACGCAGGCCCATTAATTTCGCTGATTGCACATATCCAGGATGATCACATGCGCATAATTGTTGCTGACGTACCAGAGTATCCAAAAGCATGATATGTGCACTTCCATATTTTGGCTGCCAATCATGGACATTACAAGTATGCCTGCAGCTAGCACCCTTCTATAAAATGCACATACAACACACGCCACAACCTCAACTGTACAAATAGCCACCCACCACTAAACTTTCAGTTGAGCTCGATCAAATCGATCTATAAGCCATGGAGTTGCAGCTCTGCAAGATCGCAGCAGCAGCTGCCCTAATCTTCGTGCTACTCCTGACCATCGGTACGTACGTGAGCTCAAAACAAAGTAAATCTCTATTATATTTCCATTGCTTTATTTCTGGGAGCAAGATCTGTAATGTATCTTTTGAACTGTATGCCGCAGGTGGGCAAGATCTGCAGGCCAGCGCCGGAAACAACGGCGAAATGTGTGCTCCGCCTTGGATCGCAGCAAGACGTTCAATGGCGCCTGCGTGAGCAAGCCACCCTGTGTCGCCGCCTGCGGAGGCGAGGGGTAACCGGACGGCTACTGCTTCAAGGACGTCGCCGACCCAGGCCACCGTGTCTGCATGTGCACCGGGCCATGCGGGCCGGAGACAGCGGCGGCGGCGGCGTCTCGGGGAAATACGGTGTAGCTTATATATGGCTGAGAATGGACGACGGTGACCTATATCGATGATAGGGAAACAATGGGTGGTAATATCGACTTTTTTTTTGAAAGATCATTGATGATATCGAGTTTATGCAGCGATTTTCCGTGTTAACGAATTTGTACTGTTTTTAATTAACAAAACAAGCAAATGAAAATTCAGTGTTGACTTCTTGTGTCCGGACGGACGGCATGTAGCATCTAATCTTTTTCGTTTCTGTTGAGCTTGTTACCACCACGCTACTGCATAACTTTGAACGGCATGAGGATGCCTGTGGTGTTAAACCTAATCACATAAGTATTCACATGAGGCCTTTCTGATCGGACCCCTAACTGAGCCACTGCAGCAAATTAAGATGAAAAGTCTCGTCATTTACGTCTGCTATAGTGCCATTTCTGAAAGAGAGTGATGGCCAACACAGCAACCTGTATTGATCTGTTTGGTTTACATATATCGTACATTCATGCAAGGTTTGACCGGTTCTACAGCTAACAAACCGAAGATCCTAACTAGCTAACTGGGCGTGAACGAATGAAGTGTGGTGACCGTGATCTCCGCGAGTACACGATGATTCTTGATGTATTCCATTGCTATGTAATGCATTATATCATTTTTATTGCTCTATTTTGTTAGTCTATTAAAAGGCAAAAAAATCAGCATTTTACGAAATTATGATTTTTTTGCACTCTTGCTACAGAATATCTATAACCTAAATATATTTGTACATTTGAAATTATAGATCATCTATTTTGAAAACTAAATAAAACCATTTATTGTGTGTTGGTTAAATTTTTAATCCCTCAGGAACTAACGGATCGTCATAGAACGTCGACGGAAACGAACAGTTAGGACAGCAGGCAAATGGAGATGCAGGAGAGGAAGCATCACGGGGCACTGTGAAAAAAAGGATATATCATTTTGCATACCATCATTTCTGCGCAAGTACTACCTCACTATCATTATAACCCACCATCAATCCTTGCAATTTCAACAAATAAAAGCATTATTGATGCTTCTCGATGGAATGTTCCATGTCAAGCAGCGCCTTACCTTCAATGGATCATGGGAATAGATAGTTGGCTCTAATAATTTTGATTTTCAAGGCAGCAGTAATTTCTTGGCAAAGTTAAATAGTACGCGTAGCTGTCCATCCAGCTGACATTCCACGAGATATCACTAATAAGCAGCAGTCCTGTATAAGTAGGTGGTTTTGATCAGCATTTGCATACCCTCAATCTACTCGATCCCAACAATCCCAAATTTTGGCCATGGGTAGCAGCAACATTATCACAGGAACTGTGCCGGCTCTCATGACATTGGTGCTAATCCTCTTGTCTTCATCTGGTAAGTTCAGCAAATATTTGTATGCAAACAAATCTTATGGCTGGGATCTAATTTGATCTGAGTAATTTTTACTACCCTTTTATATATACACAATGCCACAATCTCTCTCTGAATTTTTTTTGGGAAAAAATCTCTCTCTGAATTAACAGGCGCAGAAGCTGATAACTGCGGCGTGCTCATCAGCGAGGCTCCGATGTGCGAGGCCCCCAACGCGGACGCCTGCGAAACCTGGTGCTACCACAAGGGATACAGCACGGGAGCCTGCTACGCCGGCGTCAACCGCCGGGCTTGCATCTGCGAAAACCCGTGCTCCAAAGAGGCGCAGGGCGAGCGGCCGCCATCGTCGGTGGAGCCGACCAGGGCATGAAGATCCTCGTGAATGATTAATTCCTCTCTTGGTTTGGCGTGTAAAGCTCATGAATATATATATTTATAATTTTACACTCATGTATGATCAGACAACTCCTCTATCAAATGCATGAACTGTTTACCATTTTGGTTCAAAATGATTAAAATCGATAGCGGTTTCATTCTTGTGAAATTTTTTTAGCTGAAACCAATTGCATGCCTATCTTGGTTGAAAAGGATTGAACTGAATAGCAGTTTCATTCCGGTACCAATGCAAGATAAGCATGCAATAATTGAAATCAATCAGTACTCTCTAAAACTTGCTAGTATCCAAGACCAGGGGCATATGCACATTCATTTTCAGACAGATATGGATGCACTGTGGACTCTGTATAAATTGATTCCTCTACCATTTCCTTCCTCCTCACCCAGAAAAGCTCAGTTTAAACTTCAGCCATGAATGGGAAGATCGCAGCCTTGGTGTTGCTCCTCCTGGCCTTGGGTGAGTGACTATTGAGCTAATCCAAACTGCAAATCTTGAAAGCCATGAACTGTAATTGACTAAAATTTCCTCGCGATCGACCGATTTGTGCTGATCGCTTTAGCTGTAAATTGTAATGCAGGTGCCCAGGCCGACATGTGCAAGAAGCGCAGCAGAACCTTCGAAGGGCGGTGCGGCCTCAACATGAACTGCGCCACCGTGTGCGTCGCCGAGCACTACACCGGCGGCTTCTGCAAGGGCTTCTTCCACCGAGAGTGCATGTGCACCAAAGACTGCAGTGACGATGGAGACAATGGTGGAGGGAATTTGTTACCGCCGGGCGACGGGGATTACGGGCCGCCGGCGGGGGGCCGGAGGCCATGCGTAGGAGCTAGAGCTAGCCGAAAGATTGGACGGGCATTATAGAGATCGATGTGGGATATGACGTCAGCGTGTGGCAGTCTTTGGGCATTATAGTATAGACTATAGAGTATCACTGATACATCATATTACATACTATGCAGCATTCAATAAGAAATATTTTCCCCTGAAATAACTTGCGAGTATCCAAGACCAAGGACATGCACATCCATTTTCAGAAGACGCACGGTGGGTGGTAATCATAAATAGTCTCTTCTGCCCCTTCCCTTCCTCCTCGTCAAACAAAGCTCATCTCAGTTCAGTTTGGGTTCATTCAGCCATGAAAAACAAGATCGCAGCAACGGCCTTGGTCCTGCTTCTCCTGACCTTCGGTGAGTGATCGAGAGTGCATCCAGACTCCAAAGCACGCTCACCCATGTCATGTATATACTTGTATTATTATCCTGCATGCCTTGCTATTGATTGCTTGGTTGGTTCACTTCATTTGATTTCATTGAGCGCAGGTGCCAAGGCGAAGGACGTCAGGTCCTGCCCCGACTTGATTTGTACCCTCGTTTGCATTGGCATGGGCTACACCGGCGGCCACTGCAGCTTCTTCTGGCGCCAGTGCAAGTGCAATAAGGACAGCAAAGATGGAGGTGGTGCTAGGGCTAGAAGAGAACGAGGTGTTGATGGCTTTGGGGACGATGAGCCAAAGGCGTTCATGGCAAGGGCCCCAAGAGCTACAGGACATCCATGAACACCCATGAACACAGGACTGAGAGAGTACTAGGTCACTGCTCAGATCAGTCGTGCTAGCCCACCTATTTGTGTGTCAATGGGTGACTTGTGCATGCCAACCTGATCTTGATGAGTTGATGAAAATAATGAAATGGATTTGTTACCCTTTGTGTGTTGATTATATATTGGTTTGCCATTCTCGTTACCTACCATATTTGTAAGTACTCCCTCCATTCCAAATTGCATGTCATTTCTAGGTTGCTACGCACCTAGATATATAATTTGTCTAGATACACAATAAAAATTATGAATCTAGAAATACCAAAATGACTTACAATTTGGAACGGAGTGAGTATACGCTGAATTGCAGGATTGGCATCAGAAACTAGCAAGACCAGTAACTGCAAGCAGGGCCCAACTCTATTAGGTGTACGAAATGGTAAACCAGCTAGACAGAGCATTTCGATTTCTCGAAGGACAAGAACGATATGTGCACAGAGTTTGCGACAACAGTCATGCAAGAACACCAAAACTTCTACCAGCCACACCCCTGCTAGGCACCGCTGCGAATCAAAAGGTGCTTAGGGCAAGTGCATTGGTGTCGTCTAATAGGCGGTCTCATGCATTGACACGTAATCTTGAGACGATTCAACAGGCAATCCGTACAATGGGTTGTCCTATAAGTTGTCTGATAGTGGTATATAATTCCTTAATTTGTGCATAAGAAAAATAAAATATTATGAGTTGCATGGCAACAATAACTCGCACAATGGTTGTTAAGTTGTCTCGTAGTCCTACAATTTAGCTCATGAGGTGGTTGTTTCGCGAAGCAACGACCTCTTTCTCTCTCCTCGCTCTCTCTCCTCCACATCATCAAAAATTCTACGTGGCACTGCATAAGACGACTTATGAGACCGCTGACGTGTAGCAATGTACTTGCCCTTAGCTAAGAATCTTGCTACACGAGCCCTACGACAGAACCATACAGTGAGTTGGAGAAACCGTTTGCATTTCTTTACCGTAATAAAGTGAGAGAGAAAACTCTCAGCTAGCGTATCCATTTAGCTGTGGGTACTCGAGACCAAGATATGCAATAATGCAGTAATGCACATCAATAAATTCTTTTAGCAACATATATTGTAACTCATCGATCAGAGAGCATCCAGGATCCGGATATGCACATCCATTTTCGGATTCATGGTGGTGATGGATCGGATGCTCCCTGGACTCTATAAAAAGACACATGTGCCCTTCACTTCCTCCTCGCCCAACAAAGCTCCATCAGTTAAGCTCAGCCATGAAGAGCGAGATTGCAGCAACGGCCTTAGCTTTGCTCCTCCTGGCCCTGACCTTCCGTGAGTGACTTCATCCAAACCTAAAACATTGACATGATATTTAGTACTCTCCCGCCGTCCCAAATTTGTTGTAAAACCTATGTATGAGTCAAAATGACCTACGACTTAAACGGAGGGAGTAGCTACATTATGATAGACTGGTTGATCGAATTTGGTTGTGCATACAGGTGCTGAGGCCGACCTCTGCTCCTCGCGCGGCAGGACCTTCAAAGGGTGGTGCTACCACAGTGAGAACTGTGCTGCCTCTGTTGGATTTAGGTTCATGTGTGGCCCAATTTGAAAATTTCAAAGCATGTATAACCTTTAGTCCCACACTGCTAAGTCAAGGAGAGGTTGTCTTGCTTAAATATGAGAGTCTCCTCTCTATGCAAAATAGGTGCAAATGAGAGAGAAGGAGACTGTTGCTACACGCACGCGCAGCTCGCGCGCATTTTCACCTGAAAAATCGCGTGACTTGTGACTTATTTTAGGCATATAATTTCAACAGTCCAAAAACCTGATTGTGTCTATTTCTGTGATCTAGCAATGGAAAACTATGCAGATTGAGAATGTGAATAACACCGTATTAGGTTGCATCCTCACCATCTTGGCGGACCAACTCTATGATGTGTATATGAATTACTCATCGGCCACCATGCTATGGGAGGCTTTGGAGCAAAAATATGCAGAAGTCGAAGCCGGTCGCTGGCTGTATGTGTGCGAAAAGTTCTTTGTTTTTAGTATGGACAGTGCTAAATCAATTGTAACTCAAGCACACGACCTCCAGCTTCTGGTTGGCGAGATTGCACATTTAGGATGTGCTTTACCTCCAAAGTTTGTTGCAGCAGCGATTGTTGCTAAACTTCTTGCAGAGTGGCGTGATTTTACTACATCTCTGAAGCACAAAAGAGAAGAGATTTCTATTGAAGATCTCATTGCAGCTCTTGATGTGGAAGAGAAGGCAAGGGCAAAAGATGTGCAGGTGAGGAACGTGCAGAATGGTGCCAATTTTGTTCAAAAGAAGAAACATTTTAACAAGAAAGAGGGTCTCAAGATGAATAAGATTACTAGGTTTAAAAAAAGAAAAAAAACAGAGAAGAAGGATCTCACCTATTTCGTGTGCGTAATCCTGGCCATTTTGCCAAGGATTGTTGTGACCGCAAGGACAGGACCACTGAACTGAGCAAAAAGTTTACCCACTGACCATTGGCGAGGCCTCGACTCCAGGAGGGTAAGGTAAACCTCCTATTATTTATTCTGCATTTCAGTCTATCGACTGGTGGGTTGACACTGGTGCAAATGTTCACGTGTATTCTGATGCTTCCTTGTTTTCTTCATATCAGGAAGCAAGGGCTTTCAGCGTCCTAATGGGAAACGGAATGCGTGCTTCTGTTCTTGGTGTTGGTACAGTGGATCTGAAGCTTACTTCAGGAAAAAATCATCCAATTGAAGAATGTCCAGCATACGCCTGCGATAAACAAGAACCCGTTGAGTGGGTCTCTCCTGTGTAGGAGTGGTTATAAGATAGTATTCGACTCGAATAAAGTTGTAGTGTCTAAGTTTGGAGCTTTTATAGGAAAAGGCTATGCCAGCGGAGGCTTGTTCCACTTAAATACTATGGATTCTTGTTATAGTTTGAATATTACTACTGCCTTGAATAAAAATTCTGCTGATGTATGGCATTCAAGGTTCTGTCATGTTGATTTTGATACAATTGCTAGAATATCCAGATCTGAGTTAATTTCTAAATATTAATCCTGTTCTAGTCAGTATGTTGACTGTTTATATGTTTTATATGCTTGCATATTTTTATCTATATGTTTTTCCTCCAAATAAAATCTAGAATGTAGTTTAGGCACATAATTCCAACAGCAGAGAATTCTGCAAAGGTATATCAATCAAGGATTGCATTTGCACTAAGGAATGTGACTGTGGTGGCAGAGTCGGGGAGGAGATAAAGCCCCACTAATCGGCCCGCCATTGCCAATCAACCCGCCATTGCCGATCAACCCGCCATTACCATTCCAACCACCAGGCGGTGGAGGGTGTAAACAAGAAGAGAAAGAGCCATTAGTGGAGTTGACGATAAGGGTCCGGAGAGCCGGAGGACATGCATGATGGGTCATTGATTGTGTGTGATGGAGTGAGTCTCTTGTGCATGCCAACTCCACATTTGATTTAATTGCAATAATAATAAAATTGTTATGTTACGTATATGCCAATATATCTTGGAATGAATGAAGTCGCTAAGTACGTCTTCATCTACACTAAAATAAAAAGATAAAAAAAATAATGCGAGTGTCCATGCTAGAAAATAGTTGTAGCACGAGTTACTCACTGTCAAAATAAATATGTTTTATCAATTTACATTCGACTAGTTTTATAGTGGATACCCATTTATTTGTATTTGTAACTGAGATCATCCACGTTCGTAATCAAATCCGAAGATTATTAACGTGTGACTCCGACTCTAAAGAAAAATATAAAAACAAAGATGAGCCAGTAATATCCCACTAAAATCCATGTGCACTCGCGGTACGTGCTCAGATACGTTCATGAAAAAGAAACATTCGAACTTCTAAAAACTCGAATGCGGGCCACTTTCCTCTGAACCCAAATGTAAGTTGTCTTTCACAAAACTCCCATTTTAATGAAATATGTGCTCAAACGAGTTCGTGGGAAAAAAAAGGCATCTCCATCAGGGGCGGATCCAAAATGGGGTTGCACCCCGGGCTAAGTTGTTGAATCACAACCAAAACAGTCTAATCTTCTCATAAACCTCCTTTTGTTAGGCTAAATACCATATATGTTAAAAGGACTACATGGGCTCGCCCCGGGCTGCAGCCCGGGCCCTAGATCCGCCCCTGATCTCCATATGGGCCGCATTCCTCTGAGTCTGCAAGCAGTCTTTCAAAAAATAGCCGTTTTAAGTTTTGACTCGCAGCTAGCGAATGGATGGTGGCCGGAAACACGAAGACACGCAGCGGAGGAGCGGCATCTCGAGTAATTCTATTATACTCCCTCCGTTCCATAGATATTATGTATCTACATGTACGCTATATCTAGATGTATAGTAAAAATTATACACCTAGAGAAGCTAAAATGACCTACAATTTGAAGCGGAGAGAGTGGAACATTAGGATTTGCACTAAATGGAACATTATGGATGAATGTCACACTTTTACAATACTTAAGAGATAAAAAAATACACTTTTCCTATTATATCTCAACAGTTACTATATGTATAGGATATGCACAGCTCACAAGTACTCCGATTAATTTTATTTAATCAATACTCCCTCTGTCCTAAAATAAGTGTTAGGATGAAAAAAATTGCTCCGAATGAATGACAAAAGAAATCACTCCGACATTATAGCATATGTATGCATATAGTAAATTTTGCTGTAGCTTTTGCGAGTATGGGGACCCGAATACACACATCCATTTCAGAAGATGCACGGTGGTATAACATTGCAAGTATATTGTTGGATATTAATTTCCAAAATAAATAAATCATGACAAGAGACAATCCTAACATGTAAAACACTAACATACTAGGTACCAAGAACAGTATAATTATGATCTCAGATAACATGATTAAAAAACGGATCAGATCATGCCACACGTACCGAGAAACCGTGATGACGAGCGGTGCTGACCGGACGACAACAGTGTTGCAGATGGATCGCAACAGCCGGCACTGAAGACGACAGTACGCTGCAGCGCCTAACTTGGATGGAGAACGAGCCATGATGATGATCTTGAGCAATCCCGCGGAGCGCTTCCTAAAAACCTTATTCGCCCTTTCTCGATGCAGAATCACAAGGACAAGTGGTTCCGGAGACCTGCTCTCCCGCTCGCCAGTGCACGCCGACGCAACGGAATAGAGAAGTCTACAGTGGCGGCGCAGCAGTGCAGAAGAGACAAAACCTAACTCGTATAGACCACCTTAGGGATACCCGAACTTAGAGACCTTCCCGTATAGTAGTCTATGGTGCATCTTTTCCATGAGAGGTGGTCCGTATTTAGAATCCCCAACACCCTCGTTTATTAGCAATACGAGACTAATAAATGGTGTACCCCCCTCTTACGCTAATGGATCTTTGAGATTTATTAAGAATTATTTATATGGGCCAAGCCCATATATCTAACAATCCCCCACCAGATCTTAAATATCCATTTAGGTGTTTTGCATTTTTCTCACTACTGTTTGATATACCAGTGTTTCAGCAAGGACTGTTAAGTTGAACTCTTACCTAGAGTTTCAAGTTACACTCATCCACAACTTAACAATGGACTATGCTTGAATTGCTAGTTTTGCACGGACAAGTTTCACTTAAAATCATAACCAGTACCTGGCTGCCAGTAGCCTACCCCGCAGGTGGAGCATATACGTCGTACTCCCTGATCTCTTTCATTAGCTTACTAAAGATCACCCAAGTCTCATAGACTGCGACGTTTAACAACCGAACTCAGATAGGTGTGTTCTTTCAAGAATGCTCTATAGGACAGCATCTTCGCTTATCAAAGCCAATAGAATCACATTAAGTCATATAGCCAACCTTACAGCACACATGCCTTACATCATACCTGTCTTACAACACTTGAGAATACTGCACCTTCACTTAGAGAGGGTTAAAAAATTACTCTCCTCAGTTAACCAAAAGCTTATTTTTTCCAGATCCAAATTCACAGGATCTCCGATCACATAGGTTGGGTTACCACTATGGCAACTCAAATGGGTCTCATACCTATCTCCCTCGATGCACTTTCTATCACATTATGTGATAGCCTTTTGTAAAGGGATCTGCCAGGTTTTTATCTATTTGAATATAAGTCACACTTATTACTCTGGAGTTTCTTAATTTGCTAACAGACTTCAGTCGTCTCTTGACATGTCTTGATGACTTCGTATTATCCTAAGCACTATTCACTTTGACTATCACAATTTGATTGTCACAGTTCATAAGGATGGCCAGCACTGGTTTTCAACCACAGGCAAGTCCATCAAGAGCTCACGCAGCCACTCTGCCTCAACAGTGGCTGTATCTAAAGCAGTAAGTTCTACCTTCATGGTTGACCTCATCAAAATGATCTGTTTGCAAGACATCCATGATATTGCACCACCTCCAAGGGTAAACACATACCCACTCGTGGCATAAAGCTCATCAGCACAGAAATCCAGTTCGAGTCACTATATCCCTCAAGCACAGCAAGGTGCCCAGAATAGTGAAGCCCATAACTCATAGTACCTACCAAGTAGCGCATTAACCCTTTCAAGTGTATGCCAATGATCAATACCCAGGTTTGACATGAACCTGCTCAATTTTCTCACAGCAAATGATATGTCGGGTCTTTGCGCTAGCTAAGTATATGAGTGGACCAATAATCTGAGAGTATCTCAGTTGACCTTTCGCAATTTTCTTTTTCTTTCGAAGTACCACACTAGGATCATAAGTAGTTGGAGAAGGCTTGTTGCCCATGTAGCCAAAGCGGCTCAAGATCGTCTCCACATAATGGGATTGCGAAAGAGTGATCTCATCCTCATCCTTAATTAGCTTAATGTTCAAAATAACATCAGCTTCTCCTAGATCTTTCATATCAAAACTCTTTGATAGAAAACACTTGACCTCATTGATCACATCAATATTGTTGCCAGAGATTAGTATGTCATCCACATACAAGCATAATATAACTCCTTCACCTCCACCATGGCGATAGTACACACATCTATCAGCCTCATTTATGACAAAGCTCGTAGAAGTTAAAGTTCTATCAAACTTCTCATGCCATTGCTTAGGCGCCTGTTTCAAACCATACAAAGACTTCAATAATTTACACATCTTACTTTCTTGACCCTTCAACACAAATCTATCAGCCTGATCCATATAGATCTCCTCATCCAACTTCCATTTAGAAAAATTGTCTTTACGTCCATCTGATGGACAATAAGACCATTTGAGGTAGCCAAAGAAAGTAGTGCTCGAATTGTGGTCAATCTAGCCAAAGAAAGTAGTAATCTTCACCTTCCTTTTGTGTGTAGCCTTTGGCCACAAGCCATGCCTTGTACTTCTCAATAGTACCATCAGATCTAAACTTCTTCTTGAACACCCATTTACAATCCGCTTGTTTGCAGCCATAGGCGTTTAGTGAGCTCCCAGGTTCCATTAGAAAGAATCGAGTCCATCTCATTATGGACAGTTTCTTTCCAATCATCAGCATCTCGAGATGCAAATGTCTCAGCAATGGATGTGGGCGTATCATCCACAAGGTACACAGTGAAGTCATCACCAAAGGATTTTGCAATCATTTGTCTCTTACTCCTTCTGAGAGCCTCATTGTCATCCTTCTCAATGACCTCCTCATGCTCATCAGATTGTTTAGAAGATTTTATAGATGCAATTGGTTCAAAATTATCTCAGAGGAAAATCTAGAAGTGCTATGCATATCTTTCATAGAAAAATATTCTCAAAGAATGTTGCATCACGAGATTCCATAATAGTATCAACATGCATATCAGGTACCTCTAATTTAACTACTAAAAATCTATAGGCAATACTCCTCTGAGCATATCCTAGAAAGACACAATCCACTGTCTTAGGTCCCAACTTGTGTTTCATAAAAATTGGTACATTGACTTTCGCCAAGCACCCCCAAGTGCACAAATAAGAAAGAGATGGTATTCTCCCAACCCACATCTCGTATGGAGTTTTCAGGACATGACATGAAGTCAATAAAACCTTCCCACATCATGCCTTAGATAAACCAGCAGTGTCTAACATGGCGCAAACCAAATCAGTCAGCATGCGGTTTTTTTCTCTCAGCAACCCCGTTTGATTCGGGCAAATAGGGAGGTGTGCTCTCATGAATAATACCATGTTCCTCATAGAATTCATCAAAGATTTTAGAAAAATATTCACCACCACAATCTGATCTTCGACGCTTTATCTTTCTCTCTAGTTGATTCTCAACTTCAACTTCATCAAAGTAGTCTAACAATTCATCCTTAGTTTGCAACAAATAAACATAGCAAAATCTAGTCGCATCATCAATCAATGTCATGAAGTATCTCTTTCCACCTTTTATCAACACACAATTCATCTTTTGAGAAATGTCCCATCTCTCCATAGGTATATCAAGACAACTCAGCTTTTTTCGTCATCTTCTTCTTGATGGTAGTAGTCTTAACGACCTTGTTTTCCCTTTATTCTTGTTGTGTGGGAATTTCTGCACCATGTTGGCGCTAGACTGACCTTGATCTCCTTTATCAGCAACATCTTTCATCGGAACCTTCTCCTCCACATCAAGAGACACTATCAGGTTTTCAACAAACATCTCCTGTCTCCTATATTTCAGAGTTGTGGCGAAATTCCTCCACGTGGAAGGCAATTTTGCAATAATGCATCTAGCCACAAACTTGTCGGGTATCTCACACTTGAACTGCTCAAGGTACTTCACAATGCATTACACCTCATGCACTTGCTCTACTACAGAACGGTTGTTCACCATCCTATAGTCATGGAAGCTCTCCATAAGGTACAGTTCACTACCTACATCTGTTGCATCATACTTTGTAACCAAAGCATCCCACAACTCATTTGCATCTGCCGAGTCCACATAGACATCAACCAAACGGTTAGAGAGCACGCTGATGATACATCCCACAAAAAGATTATTGGCATCCGCGAACTTTTGCTGCTGCTCAGCAGTCAGTTCACCTTCTGGTTTGCCTTTTCTCGTGTCCTAGATGTGCATCGCATTAAGCCACAGATGGACCTTTGATTGCCATCTCCTAAAGTTCACACCAGAAAACTTTTCTGGCCTCAATGACTCAGCAAAACTAGCCATCGTAAAATCAGCACATAGCCTATAATAAAGTTTTCGGATTGTTGGATAATTAGGCAATTTTTGTATTCATTTCCGAAATAAATAAATCATGACAAGAGACAATCCTAGTATGCAAAACTCTAACATACTAGACAACATGAACAGCATAATCATGATCTCAGAAACATGATTAACACTAGATCAGATCACGGTGCACGTACCGGGAAGCTATGATGACGAGCAGCGCTAATGGAACGACAACGGTGTTGCAGACAAATCGCAGTAGCCGGTGTTGAAGATGACGGTACGTCGTGACATGAAGATTGGACATAGGATGAGCCGTGGCGATGAACTTGAGCAGTCGTGTGGAACGCTTCTCAAAAATCTTATTCGCCCTCTCCTGGTGCAGGATCACAAGGATGACCGATTCCGGAGACCTGCTCTCCTGCTCGCCGGTGCACGCCGATGCAACAGAATGGAGAAGACTACAATAGCGGCGCAGCAGTGTAGAAGAGGCAAAACCTAACTCGTATAGACCACCTTAGGGATACCCGAACTTAGAGGCCTCCCCCTATAGTAGTCTATGATGTGTCTTTTTCCTGAGGGGGGTGGTCCGTATTTATAGGGAGGAAAACCCCAACACCCTCATTTATTAGCAATACACGACTAATAGATGGTGTACCTCCTCTTACGCTAATGGACTTTTGAGATTTATTTAGACTTATTTATATGAGCCAAGCCCATATATCTTAACATACACACACTTCTACCATTCCATTTTTCCCTCTTACGAACAAGCAGAGCTCAATTCAGTTCAGCTTGAGCCATGAATGGCGAGATCGCAGTAACTGCCTCTGTCCTGCTCCTTCTTAACGTCATGGTGACCTGAACGAGTTCACCCAAATTCCTTTGCCAACACTCAAGACTATACTATACACATTGATACGGGCAGCAGACTCCCACCGCTATCTGCAGTAGCAAAGGCCACATGCTGACATGCACGTGCCAAAGATATGAACAAATAAATGCCATAAATAAACCCCCTCTATCTTAAAGAGTGTCAAGATAGACCAGGATATGCATATCCATTTTGGGAGGCATGACGGTAGTTAATGCATAGATGCACCCTGAACTCTATAAAAAAGATGGTTGCCCACTTGCCCTTTACTTCCCTCCCTCCTCACCCAGCAAAGCTCATTTCAGTTCAGTCATGGAGGGCAAGATCACAGCAACGGCCATGGTCCTTCTCCTGCTGACCTTGGGTTAGTGTTTTAATCCATCCAAAGCATGGAAGCACATGGAAGCGAATGGCTAGTCGCTATATAGTCAAGTGGTTGACTGAATTTGGTTATGTATGCAGGTGCTGAAGCTGATCGGTGCGAGACGCACAGTAGGACCTATAAAGGGCGTTGCAACAATCACAACTGCTGGTCCATCTGCATCACAGAGGGGAATACTGGTGGATTCTGCAAAGGCACGTTGCTTCTGAAATGCATGTGCACTAGTGAGTGCAATGGTGGTGGTGGGGGTCCTCTCCCACCAGGTGGTGGTGTTCCAGCCGCACAAGTCAGGGGAAGGGTAACATCCTACCCCCGCCGGTTGGAGGAGGGTGTAACGTCCCGTCCCCACTAGTCAGTGGATGGTGTAAGGTCCGTCCACGTTAGGTGGTGGAGATTATACATGAAGAGCTGAGAGGCCTATCAATCTTTAGTTTTGTATGGTTGTCTTACTCTCTTGTGCATGTTGACTCGAGATTTGAGTTAACGGTAAAGATAATAAATGAGTTTTTTTTACTTGCTCCTAAGTGATTGGTTGTTTTGATTATCACATCTATGTTTGCTAGATTTGTTGAATTTAATCGTGCCTGCAGAAATATTTTACGCATAAGAGCCGTTTTGCTATCCTTGGGACGTACCACCAAAATACAATTAGGAATGTAGAAAATCTTAGTTATAAATAAATCCTTTGTTATAATTTTGTTCTACCTCATGGTGCCCCTAATGATAGTATAAATCGTCCAACGCTTAAACATCATATATCACGAAGAAACGGTACAATGAGATTATCACTAAATAAAGTCACGTCCACTGATGATCTGTATATCTTATATACTCTACTAGATGTTGTTAAGCCATGTCATCTATATTGTTATAGCTTCTAGCAAAATGGCCCGCGCACATAACGCGGGTAGCTAGCTTTTTGTTAATGCTAATATTTGGCTATTTTATTTTAAAATAAATGGATATATATATATATATAGTTGTGTTAGTCATGTCATTGTAGCATACCAATATATTATCATACTTTTCTATTGTCATATATTGTGGCATATCTTTTTGAACATGAATTAAACAGGACAAAGATAAGTTATATAGGAATATATTTTTTATCGTATTTATTGAAGCAACATAAAGATTTCTGCATTTTTCATATATAATTTGTTTTTAAATTTTTTATTGGTGATGTATATTTTATTGTGAATTTTTTTTGTTATGATGATAAATTATCTTACATTATTATATTTTTTGTGTCGATTAGTTTAAATGGATTTGATTATTTGACCTCTTACATCAACATATTTTATATTAATTTTATTTAGAAATTCATTTTTCAACTAATTATACTCTTAATGGGTTGTTTATTTAAGGATTTTTTATTACCAATATCAAGTGCTTTTGGAAAAGCATTTTCTCATTATTTTTTAACATAGATTATTTATTAGCTGTATTTTTCGTGGACTCTGTATTTAGCTTTAGTACGTCCCAAACCATATAAAAATTAGCTTCTAATTGTCTTGTTTTAAATATTCCAAATTTATAAATATATTGATTAGTTGTATTCTATATGAACTCTTTGGATTACTCTACACCGTTATATCATCATAAAATGTGATGATCTATATTCTTTTCTTTTTTTTCTAATTACCATGGGAATATTTCTAGACCCTCTTAAACGTGGTGGCTTCTTTTAACACAAATGTAATAGGATAATGATGAATCCCTATCCAGCTTGTTTGAGTGATCTAGGCGAGAGAATATGGACTCCAAGAGCCATTTTACTATAGTGACTGATTGTGGTCCTGCACCGAGAGCGGGGTCCAATGGGACCACCTCTTTTGAGATTCGGCCATGGCAAGGATGGCGCACGCGATGTTAAGGGAGAGGGTTTTTGGTTCGGACCGCAAAAGAGCGTAATACCCTATGTCCAGTGAGTTGTTACTTTCCTCCGGTGTTTCTTTTTGGGTCCAAAGAGAGTTATGCTCCCCTCCTTCTGTATCCGGGGAGGCTGTCTGCGGTTATAACCATCATACTGTGAACACAGCAAGTCGGTTGCCGCCACCCTAGAGTCCCAAGGCTGCATTGCCTTGGGACTCGTGGTGCATGAATCCTTGATCCTACCATGTGTCATCATGTAACCCCCCCGATGCGCATTGACATCTCTTTGGAGGCGACCCTCTCCCACCGTCGGCCATGTGGACATGCCTCAAATGTATTGCATTGTGCCTGGGAGCTGGATAGGTCAAGTGAGGGGGACCTGCCATCGTGGCCACACCGCTCCTTGCCTATCGTGCTGTTAGGCCGAGGGCCTAGGCGGTCCTTCCCTCGGACCAATCGATCCTAGTCTTCCCCATAATCTTGATGTCTTGCGTGGAAGGTGCATCTGCTACACTTAGACCTGCCCGTCCTGAGTCTAGCTGTAAGTCCTGTCACCCACGACTTCAAGAGAACTTTTTCTTCGAGCCGAAGGAAACACCCGCACCCCCCACCCCCACACCATACAATGTCGATCCCGGGGCGGCCGGGGTCATTCCGGGAATGACATTTGGAGCCATTCGTGGGCCTCTCTTACCTTCAGGAGTTATGTGGCCCAAGACCCCATGGGGCCTCTAGGTGCGAGGACCCGTGACCTAACTGCTAGGTGGCTCCTTGTCGTGTCCCATGCTTCCACACGACGTGGCGGTCTAAGTTTCTCCTTGAAATATCTGCGCGGGGACCCTAGCTCCCTTGATGCTGACAACAACCCCCGGCCTTACACCTGGCCGAGGATTCCGAAGTTCAAATGTGGGGCCAACTACTTATCGAGGCAGATGTCGCTTTGAACGCCACTCCATTGTGCATGCAGTCATCTTAACCACAAACGGTTCCGATCCCCCACATCCTGCGGCATTACCGTGCTCTGTTCGGGGTAGGAGCACACTAATTTTTTTGGCGTGCAGTTTCAAAACCAAAGAGGCACATCACGAGCTTATAATTCCAAATCAAGAATGTTGTATTTTTATTTAGTCAAATTTCATCCTTCGTGGGATATTTTCTATTACATTGTTTGTATCGATTAGTTTAAATGAATTTGATTATTTATCTTTTTATACCAAAATATTTTTATTTTGAAATTTAGATATTAATTAATTATATGCAAAATGGATTTTACTTAAGGATTCTGATTACCAATATCAAGGGCAATTGGAAAAGGCATTTGCTCATTGTTTTTTAACATAGATTTAATTATTTATTATTTGTATTTTGGCATGGACGCTTTCTTTAGCTTTAATACTTCCTAGACCATATAGAAATAAGCTTCTAATGTTTCTTATTTTTAGATATTTCAAATTTATATATATTGGTTAGTTGCACTCGATATGAACTCTTTGGAATATGTGGACTGTTATATCATCTCAAAATCCAACGGTCTATATTCTTTTTTCTTTTTTAATTAACATGGAAATTTGTAGACCAGCTAAACGTGGTGTCTTCTTTTAACACTACTGTAATAAGACAATGATGAATCCCTAGGCAAATACTTTTCTATTAAAAAATTTGTGCAACCAAATTACTTGTATCAATTGCACTAATGTATATAGAGTCAGTCACGACTCCTGACCGGCCTAACATTATTTTGTTCAGAAACGACATGTGTCGATGATGTGAACTCCCCCCACCCCCACCCCCACCCCCCAAGTTTTTTGCATGACCAGAGATGGACATGTTTTATGATGGCATCTAGACTTTTTGCACTTAACTGGAATCATGTTTATGGAAAGATGGAGTCAGTCCAATTCCAGTAGGAATTAGTAGTAGGCCTTTTTACGTTAATAAACAATGGAATCCAAGTTTGGTAAGAAATAACAAGTTTTTAATTTTATATGGATTCTTTAGAATAATATAAACCGTTAGATTTACATAAAATCCAACGGTCTAAATCCTTCTCTTTTTGTGATTAACGTGGGAATTTCTAAACCCTCTAGGCGAACGTGATGGTTTCTTTTAACACTATTGTATAAAGATAACTAGCAAGGTGGACCATGCTAATAGTGCGGCTAGTATGATTTTAAGCTAGCATACTAATTAGTAATAACAACATGCAACTTTTTTCTCTTTAGATATTTGTCTTATTTTCTCGTAGTGATGAAGTACATGTGTAGGGTTTTTTGAGTTGTTCTTCTCCTGTTCTCTTCCTAAGAAACTACATCAATGTACTATCTTCTTTCTTGTGTCTTGAGGAAACCAACTTTCTCTTTGACGATCAAGATCTTGGTGCACATCTGATTCATGGACATAATGAAATAGACCTATGCTATTTGATATCACACTGGTCCCTTTTTAGTGTGTTTAGCTCCTTATCTGAAGCCTATGATCATCTTGAACTGGACAGGCTTGATACTCTCCTACTAATTTTTATCACGTAGAATCCCACTTTTGTGTAGGTTTTTTGATTTGATATACTCCCGTTGTCATTCTTAGCACCTACACCAATGCACCATCTTCTTTTTCTATGTCTTGAGCAAGCCAATTTCCTCACTAATGATCATTATCTCTATGCATGTGTAGTCCATCGACATCATGGACTAAACCTCTCCTTATTGATATTCTAATGGAGCTCTTTTTTTTTGTCCGCAATGGATCTAGACCTCTCCCTCTACCTCGGCATATGCTCTTATGGCTATGTTTAGCTTAGCCCTCATACCTTGTAGTAGTGCTTTATTTTGTGCTTTCCGCCCGCCTTAGGCTTTGGCGTGTCATTATTCTTGCCTTATTTTTATGATTCCTCTCTACGGTATGCACCTGCTCCAGCTTGTTTTGCAGGCTATCCATGTTCCCCATTCAACATCGCGAGCTTTGCCTGCATATCACATTATGATGTTCATGTCCTTTGGCAACACCTTGATCTAACCGGAGGCATGTCCATGAGAAATCGTTTGGCCTTACCACGATGCTATAAATTGATCTTATAACTCTAGCTCAGCTCAAATATTTTTTGCATGCTCTAATCCTATTTTTAGTTCAAATTAATTATATTTTATATAGACTCTTTATTTGGGTATTTTAGGGTAATGCATTTCATAGATGCTACGGCATCCCTAGTATGGCATTTCATAGACTCACTATCTTTTTGTTTTTGTTATCATAAATCTTTAGATTAATATTTATCTTTTGAACGGAGTATTATATTTCAAAAATAAAATATATAAAATAAAATAAGAGAAAATAAATTACTTACCCTTAAAATGTATCCATTTGTTTTAAATATATGACGTTAAGGATAAAATGATTACTTTATTTTAAACTAATACCTTATTTTAATCATCATACATTTCAAATGGATAAATTAATATAGATTATTGTAAACTTAGCAAAGGTCAGCTGATTAGGTTCCTTGTGATATTTTTCTTGGATAATTCTTTCAGGGGTAGAAAATGTGATCCTCGATAGCGAAGATACATAGTACCATAGTTATGTTTCACACTCCTACTCCCATGCCACGGCTCCTAGTTAATACCTAATACAGTAGTTGTAAATCACTCTCCTGCTTCTCTTCTTCTTTCTTTTACCGTACTGTTGTGTATAGATGTATTAGGCTTTTTAGTCCTAGCACACACTATTGGAATGCATGTTAGTGAGGCTAGCGATGGTATATTGTCCAGGCTAGTGATCCTCTTACGAAGTTCGTTCATTTATGCCTACATCATGGCCTCATCAGTGATATGAGTGAGCCTCATCGGTGATATGAGTGAGGTGGCCAAGCTACCCCTCCGTTTTAAAATATAGGTCATTTTGGTTTTCTAGGTGCATAGATTTTACTATGTATCTAAATATAACCATATATTTAGGTACATAGCAAAATCTATGCATCTATAAAACCTAAAACGACCTACATTTTGGAACGTAGGGAGTACTCGTTATGTGTGACTCCACCGGCATTGTTAAATTCTCCTAACAATGTCATCTGCCGTGCCTACTAATCCATTGTTGCCATCCCAAGCTTGATCACTTTCTACACTCCTATCTCTCCTTGGCATGAATCTGGCGGTCCTAGCTTGGTTGCTAACCACAGCTCATCATGTTGTAGTCTCGGCACGTACACTTTGCCCCCTACATTTTGTAGATAATGGATAAAAAATCTAGCTTTAACCTCCTCGTAGAGGAGGAATCAATCCCACAAATTATTACACTTAATATGCTTGCACTACATGCTCACAAATTATTACACTTTGCCCCCTATATGGTGTTTCACAATAAAATCTAGCGTGCCAAAGAAAATTCCATGTCTCGTGTTGAACATTTGTCCACCACAACTCTCTTGCTGTTATGCAGTCTGCACCATGGCCATGCGCAAGAAGACGTATGCTAGCACATGTACCCACCAATCTATGCTGCTCATGTGGAAAATTCTCCTGTGGCTCACGTGCATGACTTGATGTTGCTCTTGCTCCAAGCTCAGTTTCACCTTCAAGTGCGAACGGATTCACCGCCCTGTTGCTGCCAGGAAGCCTCGGGATGCCATCCACTCTTTCACTGTAGCTGTCCTCCCGCGATTGTGATTCGTGAACACTTGATCTTGCACAGATGGTACGTTTCACCATTATTCTGGCTGTTCCATCTATCTCATGTGGGTCGTTTCGCAATATGATGGATTGTCGTGGCATGGAAGGATCGCAGATGAGGATGCGATATAGAACACTAATTCTTAAGTGGACAGTTTGGTATATACTTTATGTGGTTGTGTATTCATCAGACTGCAATAACCTAATTGTACCAATGGAACCTGACTTTTTCTTAACATGAAAACTCTACCTTATAACTTTGATGAAGCGAGGGTAGTGCTTCCTTCGTTTAGATTATCGTTTAGCATTTGCATAGATCCAGATTTATTTTTTGTGTGCTACTTTGCCTAATACATATGGATTATTATTTGGTTTGTTGTACGGTTAGTGTACATGCACGCATGGGTGTTCTAGCATGTAGGTTATTGCCTTTTTTTGTTGTATCTATATTTTGGACTTCTCGTGAAAGCTTTGTGCCGTGCTTTAGGTGGACATTTGTTGTTTTAATCTAAACCACAAAAATTGCAGATGAATGGTTTTCTTTTTTTCATAATTAATGTGGGAGTTCTGGATTTAGAATAATATATCGTTAGATCTTAATAAAATCCAATAGTGTATATTCTTTTCTTTTTTAGATTAACGTGGTAATTTCTAGATCTCTCGGCGAACAAGGTGGTTTCTTTTAACACTATTGTATTAAGATAATAGAATAGAAGATTAAGTGTTTTAGCGGATCCCATCCCCTGTATATCCATAGGATTGACTCGATAGCTTCAAGCTACACCGTGCATATCCATTCCACCGGATTGGCTCCTAGCTCTAACTTCCTTACTTTGCCATTGTCACTGGTACGTTCTTTTCTCCTTTTCTATCCATTGGATTGACTCAATGCCTAACTTCCTTCCTTAATTAATATGCCATATACTATAGTACTCCCTCCATCCCAAATTATAAGTCGTTTTGATTTTTTTTACATCCACTTTGCTATGCATCTAGACATATTGTTATATCTATCAAAAAAGTCAAAACGACTTGTAATTTGGGATGGAGGGAGTACGTCATTGCAGATTCACCACGCGCCGTTACATCATCAGGATTCACTAAGTTGCCTCAAGCGCACACTTGTCCTCACCTAACCCATCATCCCGTGGCACGCAGGGCGCAGCCCACCTCTCCTGAATTTCTCACTCCACTCCTTAAATAGGCAAGTGTGATGCTCGCTTTTTGTTCTCAAGTTTTCAAAATCCATCCGCCGCTTCAACACCAGAAACAGTACATCACTGAACAATCTCAGCAGCTCCTAGAACGGTAATCGCTGCTTCTTTCAAAAGAAAAAGAACGGTAACCCCGAAGGTTGTAGAACTTCTACGTCCATGTTCCTAGAGTCTAGTTCTTTTTGCCCTATTACACATTACAACAAAATCTCATGTGAACAGCTCAAGAGCAGCCATGGAAGGCTGCAACCACTACATGCAGTATGACAAAAATAAAAACTACTCTGTGTCTCGGTAGACAAACAGTAGCGGTTGGGCTAATGGACGGCAGCCAGAACATGCAGGCACGCCACAGTTGCCGGCCAGCGGCAACGGCGCCCTCTTCTCCGCAGGACGAACAGAGCAGTGCAGACCCTCTTGGCTGATCAACCTCTGGTTGATGCGTCAACTCGAATCCTGCTTAAAGAATGGAGCAACTGCGAAATAGAGCTTGCCGTTGATATTGTTTCAGTTAACATGCAGGGCAACTCAGTTGCAAGCTGTTGGATATGTACAAGTGTTTGACCCTCAAAACGCGCCCAAAAAAAATAAAGAAAGAAATTCACTCCACTGTTATCTGCAGCACGGTGGTGAGCCTCGGTTTCCTGTACCTCCTCAGCAGCAGCGAGGAGCAAACCACGCTGACGGACGAGAACGCCATGCACGCGCCGGCCAGCCAGGGCGGCATCTGGAGCCCGGTGAAGGGGAACAGCGCACCAGCGGCCACGGGGATGGCCACCACGTTGTACGCCATGGCGAAGAAGTAATTCCACCGGATCCGGCTGAACGTCTTCCTCGAGAGGTCTATCGCGGTGATCACGTCCTCCAGGTTGTTCCGGACCAGCACGTAGTCAGCTGCCTCGATGGCAATGTCGGTTCCAGCACCGATGGCCATCCCAACGTCGGCAGCTGCCAGGGCAGGGGAGTCATTGATGCCATCTCCGACCATTGCGACTACACTGCCGTCCTTTTGGAGCGAACGGATGACGTCAGCTTTTCCGGCTGGCATGACCTCCGCTCTCACATCCTCAATGCCTACCTGCAGAAGCACAATAATATCAAACATTTCAGTAAAAAGGATCAGCACGTACTGAGAGTGAAATGCAGGTGCTAGCAGTAAAACATTGTAACTCAAACCGACCTCCTTTGCAACCGCTTGTGCAGTCCTCCAGTTGTCCCCGGTGACCATAACTGGATGAACACCCATCTTTTTCAGGCCTTGTACAACAACAGCTGCCTCCCTCTTCAAAGGATCGGTTATCCCAATCAAGCCAATGAAGCTACCATCATATGCAACGAGAATACCAGTTTTTGCACTCAGCTCCATGTCTACCAAGAAATGTTCAGCTTCATCAGGAATGTTTACCCCATTTTCAGTTATCAAAGCACGGTTCCCCACCTGCATAAATATTTAGGCATCAATATACCCGTTTCATATTAACACAAGAATTGGACTCCCTAAGTCAAGTCTATCCTCAACACACAAGTCAAGTCTATCCTTCAAGTATTTGAAGGTGTCCAGTAAAGGATAGTTGTATCCTACAACTCACCAAAATTTTCTTCCCACTGATCCAACATTGGATCCCTTTGCCAGGCAAGGCAGAAAAGTCTGCAGCTTCCAGGAGCCATTGAGAAAGTATCTCTTCTTTTCTTTTCTTAATGCTGTCTTTTCCTGAGGGAAGTTTGCCAAAGAAATGGAAGTGGAATGCATAATCCAAGATAGCTTTTGCAAGTGGATGCTCACTGCTTGCCTAAATTACAGAACCAAAATAAGGTTAGCAGTTTTGCACTTTGCTGGAAGAAGCATAATAAACTAATGCAATGCCCATTTTTTGTTCATCTCACCTCTGCAGAAGCTACCAATGTGAGGAACTCCCCCAGGTCCATTCCTGAACAAACCTTCACTGTTGTTACAGTAGCCTTTCCTTGGGTCAGTGTTCCAGTTTTGTCAAAAATAACATATTTCACATTCTGAGCTCTCTCCAGTGCATCTCCACCCTTCACAAGTACTCCATGGTTAGCCCCAACTCCAGTTGCTACCATAACCGCAGTTGGCGTTGCCAGACCAAGAGCACATGGACAAGCAATCACCACAACAGATATGGAGAACATGAGGGAGAAAACAAAGCAATTGCTAGTTTCAGCAGACCATGAGTTTGGATATGCTCCCAACCATCCACATAGAAACCTAGAAAAGACAACAATGTATGAGTCAGAAACTTGAAATTTATACCCACAGTAACTGAGTACCGACCTCAGAGATGCTGAAACTCACCATGCAAAGAATGTCAGTAAGGACAAGGTGATGACAATAGGAACGAAAATGCTGGCCACCTAAAATTATCATTGTTAATGTCAGCATTCACAAAAGGGACATGCAATTACAAGTGTTCATAAAGGAACAAAAGTATACTCAGCGTGTTTGGCATAAGAAATTTATACCCACAGTAACAAGGAATGTAAACAAAAAAATTTGGCATAAGTAATTTAAATTCCTCTACAAGGCACTACAAATACTAAAACAGAACAGATAATCAGTGTGTTTTAACAAGTATAGGCATAAACATCAATTCAAAAGTAGAACTAAGTTGCCCAAAAAAAAAGCTTTGCAGATTTAAGATTATAACAGAGTTACAAGGCATTTTTACAATCTAAGGGATTGAGAAGTGTACTTACATAATCAGCAAACTTCTGAATAGGGGCCTTAGACATCTGGGCAGTCTCAACAAGAGAGATTATCTGGCTCAAAACTGTCCCTGATCCTACTTTAGTTGCTTGTATATGAAGCACACCATGCAAGTTCATTGTGCCTCCAATTACTGGACTGGATACTTCCTTGGAGATAGGAACAGATTCACCAGTTACCATACTCTCATTGACATGGCTTGTACCCCAAATGACAAAACCATCAGCAGGAACCTTTGAACCAGGAAGCACTTTTAAGGCATCACCAGGTTGTACCAATGATGCATCAATCTCCTTCTCGCCTGAATATTTTCCTTCTGCATTTGAGGAAATATTTTAAGTTGATGTGTGCAACCAACAGTGAAAAACTGAAAATTCCTTAAGTGTATGTGTGTGATAGGCTCAACAAAGTTAAGGTGGGATGCACAATCAATGAGAAGAATTTTAAATATGGACACTACATGTATGAGCTTTCTATATCTGCTAATCGTAGTTATTGCAAGTGATTGCACAGTTTGGACAGATACCTTTGTCCTTCAGAAGAAGAAGGGCTGTAGCAGGAGCAAGCTCTACAAGCTTCTTGATAGCATCTGATGTCTTTCCTTTTGCAAGAACCTCAAGATACTTCCCAAATAGCACAAATGTGATTATCATTGCGCTCGTTTCAAAATATATTGGAGGATGAAATCCAGTGAATGCCCCATAAAGAAGTGCGCAAACAGAGTAGACATATGAAGCAGTGGTGCCAATAACAACTAAGACATCCATATTTGTTGAGCCATGTCTTAGGGCCCTATAAGCTGCAACATAGAACCGTTTCCCAATAACAAACTGTACCATGCTCACCAGAATCCACTTCAGCAGATCTCCTATACGAAATGGTCCGAAGTGCATGAGTACGAATGAACTAATAAGAGGTATGTGAGGGCATACCATGCGGATGAAAAATACCGGAATCTGGTGCAAGGAAACAGTGGAGTGTCAGTATACGAGTAACACACAAAGATTATTGTCAAATGGTATTTATGATATTCAAATAACACATATTGAGAAAACCATAAAATTTAAAACTCTTAGGATAGCAGGGAAGAATAAACTTACGCTTAGTAATAAACTAGAGCGAAGAAGATGAAGCATCTTAGAGGCCTCTTGTGCATCATTTGAAGCCGCTCGTAAATATGGATTCTGTACATGGGCTTTCAGTCTGCCATTGCTTTCCATCTCTATGGTATCTACAATCTGTCTCAACCCAACTACTTCAGGATCAAATACAATTTCAACTTCTGAGTTTGCAAAATTTACACCAAACTGACGCAAGCCTTCTATTTTCTTCAGGATATCATGCAATACATCTACATCTCCCTCTGTATGCAACCCAGTCACACTTAATAAAACCTTGTTCTGCTCGCTACTTTGTAACAGAACAGCATCAAAACCAGCATCCTCAATAGCCTGAACAATTTCATTTTTGCTAATGGCAGAAGGGTCATACTCAACTTCCCCCAATGAAGTCGCTAATGCAACAACTGCTCCTTTTACACCAGGCAGTTTTTTTAAGATCCCCTCAACCGAGTTCACACATGCTGCACAAGTCATTCCCCCTATCCTAAATTGGCCGGACAAAGTCTTCTGCGATTTTGGCTGAGAAACAGTAGAGTCTGGGAGAATTTCTGCTTCGAACCCAGCATCCTCTATCGCTTCTACGATGTCTTCATCCTGCATTAAAAAAAATCAAATGTAAAACAAAATCCTGATGAATTTTATATAGAAAAACTTCATGTTGGTGCCATTGCAGAGACTTAAAGTAAAAGGAAGTTAGTTGCTATTGTAGTAAACAGTTGTGCTATTTAAAACGAATACATCTATTTTCCTTGGAGTAAAATATCAGTCCATCACGACAAATGCTCCTAGGGGATGGTTAATCAAAATCAATTTCGAAAACCTCTCAACATTCCTGTTAAGGGCGGCTGTGATCCACATGGCCGTTGATCCCAGTGATTTTGCTTCCAAACACAGGAAACACTAATACAACAGATCAAACGGATTCTAACCACCAGATCAAACGACAACTTCGGAAGCTCCTCTAAACGCAGCAAAGCGAAGCAGACACGGACCATTACCCACTGTAACCACCCTAACCAACAGGCCGCAGCTCAATTTCCCGCCCCCGGGCTCCGCAATTCCCGAGCGCAGCGCCAGAAATCCACTCAATTCGGAGCTACTACAGCCCGAGAAAAACAAAAAAAAATTCCAGCGAGGGGGCCGCGCGAGGGCGACGTTGACGGAGCAACGGGATGGGGGGGAGGGGATCACGGGCCCAGCCAGCCGACGCACCTTGGCGAGCGCGGGGTCGAAGACGACGTCGGCGCGGTTCTGGAGCAGCGACACGGCCGCCCTCCGCACGCCCCGGCGGGCCGAGAGCGCGGCCTCGACGGCGCCCGTGCACGCGGAGCACGTCATGCCGGCGACCCGCACCTGCACCCGGCGCATGCCGGCGTCATCCCCCGCCGCTACCCCGGCCTCCTCGTCGTAGGAGCCCAGCAGCGCGACCTCCTCCATCTCGTCGTCGGCGCCGCCGGCGAGCGCCGTGAGCTGGAGGTGGGCCATGTCCGTCGACAGCGGGCGGCGGGCCGCGGTGGGAAATGTTCGGGGAGGGGGGGAACGGAAATCGTGGGGGCTGGGAAGGTGGGAGGGACGCGACGCGCAGTGATGGGAGGAGAGGCGAGGGGGCGGCTCGAAGCGGAGCGCGGAGTTGGAGGGGGTTTCCGCAAATGTGTCGGGATTGACTCCATCGTGCGGACTCCCCCAAGGTGTGTGGTTGGTAGGTGGGATTTGGGAAAGCCTGGCGGGCATCGTGATCGTGGACGGGAAATTCAGATGTTGACTTCGGGGTTACTCCAACTTTGGAGAACTTCATCCATGGTTAAAAAAAATTACTCCAACTCTGGAGAACTCCCTGTTTCTTTGTAACGTCTAATTGGATCGAAATGCGTTGGGTTGGATTCAACCAAAATTTCCCGTCGTTTATTTACCTTGCTTCATGGGCAAGATAAAATGCACGAGGAGGTTATTAGAGTGCATCGAGATGGTAAGTTGGTAACACGGTAAGTAGCGGGCGTGTCAAATTCGTGACCGCGATCCTCTTTGCAATTCTGCGTGATGCTTGTCACAAACCGTTCTCATCCACGTTAGTCTATCCGTCTATGTGTATGTGTTTCCTACTTTATTCTTGTTTTTTTAAGGGGGAAAAAGACGATGTCTCTGTCTAACTTAGGAGAGATTACGAGTGATTAGCTAGAAAGCTTCGACAAGGCGTGGCGTGGAGCACAAGCTTGTAGCCTACAACTAGAAAGGGAAACGGTTTGGGATCTACTCCCTTTGTTCCAAATCGTAAGTCATTCCAATTTTTTAGAGCTAACGCATCTTAAGTTTAATCAAATTTATACAATAAAATACTAACATTTAAGATATCAAATAAGTAACATTAGTTTTTTCATTAAATATATTTTCATAATATATGTATTCGGTGACATGAATCTTTATGATTCTCTCTGTAATTTTGATCAAACATAAAATAATTTAACTTTTTAAGAAATTTAAAATAACTTATGATTTGGAACGGAGGAAGCGGGAGCCTGCTCAGCAACCTTGCGACGGGCATCGGAGACGATGGGATGTACGCGGTTACATTCTACGACGCTGCCACATGCATCGTGCTACAAACGTGCCATATGCAGAGAAGAAGCGGGCCTGCTGGTCACGGACAGAGGCAGTCGTCCATGCCCAGTGTCACTGTCACCAACTCACCATCTCGGTGGACGGAGTCTACGGAGCTGATACCCCGTTGGGCCATGAGATCACGGCACGGTGTCAACTGTCAAGGGATTGTGAGGCTAATTTCCTTTTGGGCCTTGTTTAGTTGGTCAAATTGGGAGGTGCCAAATTACTGTGCTGGCACTGTAGCCCAGTGTAGCGTTTCGTTTGTATTTGTGAATTATTATCCAAACATTGACTAATTAGGCTCAAAAGATTCGTCTCGCAAAGTGCAACAAAACTGTGCAATTAGTTTTTAATTTCATCTACATTTAGTACTCCATGTATGTACCGCAAGTTTGATGTGATGGGGAATCTTCTTTTTGTATAGTGCCAAAGTTGAAAGTTGGGAGTGGAGTAAACAAGCTTGAGCTTGTTCTTCTGAGAGAGAGATCGCGAGGGCATCGTGTGATGGGGATTATTATTGAAATGTGTTTAGCGTGCGACATCGGCGTCAAGGCGCGTGACGCTGCGGGATGGAGACTGGACCTTGTTGTGTGGCGTGCGCTTTGGGCTTGGGCAGTACAGAGTGTTCTGCATGCTTGCTCGCTTCCTGGAGCATGGGCCATGGCTTGTAGTACAGTCTACACACCACTAGTCCACTACTACTAGCGACACCGCGCCTTTCAACCTTGGCCAGTTGGCCGGACTGGTGAGATGCACCCACTGCACTAACAGCTACTAGCCTGCTTCTCTTTGGATCAGCTAGTTCCACACACTGACGACTGGCCACTGGTGGGAGATGCTGCAGCTGCACGGCGCTCTAGGAGTACACTCTCCACTCGGCTCCTCGCCTCACCGGTCAATCATGCATAGGGTTTGGTGTGGTGTGGTGTGGTGTTGCGCCACAGCTCCCGCCCAACCAACAACTTGCTTGCACGGCGCTCGAGAGGGAGAAGGCCATAGGCTGATAGGAATAGCGGCTGTCCCCCAACCATTGGCAGTCATTAATGGCTGCCTCCCATGCAACAGGCACCGCCAAGAAGATCACGGAGAGCGAGATTCCACGACCCACCTTCCACCACCAGCACCCCTCCCTCTCCTCCTGCATCAGGCCGCCGAGCTCACCCATGGCCGACGACGTCGACGACATGCAGCAGGTAGCTGCAGCAGCCATCGGAATGGGAGTGGAGCCTGCCTTGGCGACCGTTACGGCTGGCGGCGTAACAAACACGTACTACGCGATAGATGTGAACGCTGCTGCCGAGTGCCGGCCTGCACCTAACCGTACCTGAGGACTGATGTCTCTCTGGGCCTGTCTAAAAGTGCTTACCACGTACACTGATTACATTCTGCGTGCGCACTGCCATGAACACACTACTGGAGTAGTTTCCTGCTCCGTCTGCGAACCCTGGTAAATGTTGCTGTGACGAACTCGATGATAACCGTCCACATTTCCATGTTCCAGCCTCTGTAATCTAGACCATCATCCAGATGTTAAATAAAGTGCGTTCAGTGTATGATCAAATCAGCCTGTGCCCTGATCCAAGCTTTGGAAAGGTCTCGGAGTAGTCCAGTGTACATGGACGACGGCAATTTGCTGAAACGCCTGTGCGCGCAGCAGGCCAGAGCCCAGAAGGCGCCACCGCCCAGCGGTACGGCGGTGAGAGGCTGCAGGAGGAGTCCTCGACAGGCGGATCACGAGACAGGAAGGCACTCGGACAGGCGCCATCATGGCGATCGATGCTGCTTTGCTTGCTTGCTGCCACTGTCAACTGTTCGTGGGCAGCCGCAGCAGCATCTTTGGTTGCTATGCGAGCTGTTTCTTGCCGATCCGTCTCCTCCTGCCTCGCCTGGCCTGGCCGGAAAGCTAGCTAGCATTTTCAAAGCTTTGGTTCAGGAATCTGAAAAAGTTTGCTCGATTTGTACCGGGTCCTAGGTCCTTGAACGATCCCCATCATGGATGCAGCAGTCCGTCGCCCACCGCCCGCCTGCGTGCCGGAAGAGGTGGCCAGGAAATTTAGCGCTAGCACTTGGCGCCAGGAGGTGCGGCGCAGCGCAGGGTACCAAGAATAGGGAAGAAGGAAAAAAGGTAAAAGTATTTTTTTTCAACAGTATTTACAGACTTTAATTCATTCTAGTTCATGTAACTGGTTCCAAGGGTGAGATTAAAGTTTAATTTATGGACTAAGAGAACTAAACAGGACCTCAAACTTCTTTGCATTGGCTGCGATGCAATAAATGCTACGTGCATTTCACAAATATATCATGGTAGATTAGTAACATACTACTGTACTACGTACGCATGTATATATGATTTAGGGATCGAATATTCGAAGGTTAATTAGAAGGATTAAATATGAGTTAATTATAAAACTAATTACACAGATGGAGGCTAAACGAGGAGACGAATCTACACAGATGGATTAATTAGATTTAATAGATTCGTCCCCTCGTTTAGCCTCCATCTGTGTAATAAATTTTATAAATAGTCTATATTTAATACTTCTAATTAATATTTAAATATTTGATGTGATAAGTGCTAAAATTACGCGGCTGGAACCAAACGCCTCGTGTTGATGTTCAGAGTTAAGACGATACAGAAACTGCGATCCATGTTCTTGGATGCAGTCAGCCAGTCACCATCGAAGTCTGGTCTGCCTGTGGCCTTGGTTTGGCCGACCGGCCGGCCGGCGACCGGCGGCAGCCGGCAGTGCCTGGAGATGGACCCAAGGCCACGGTCAAAGAGACGCACTATGCAGCGAGGTGCTGCCGCCTGGTGGCCGGTCTGCCGGCTGGCCGGCCGGCGGGGCAGAGCAGCAGCTGGCATACATGCAGCACCCATCCATCCAGTTTCCGCAGCTTTTTTTTCAGGCCGAAAGTTTTCAGAGCTTCAGTTCGATAGGGACGACAACACGTCATGTCCAAACCGTACGGATCGCATGCCACCATGGATGCGGGAATTCAAGAGCTCACAGGATCGTCATTAGGGTGTTGAAACTTGATAGTTCTGCCTCTGAATGAAGGACAGTACTACTTGGACAGACAGCTGGGTGGTGATCTGAGGCCGACGAAGACGACGACCACACCATGCGCGAGAGAAACATGTGTGAGAAACCACACCATCACATCCTGTCATCATCATCCCATCCAACTGGAACCAATTCAGGGGAGCACGTAGCTTTGCTAGCAAATCATCGATCATGCGTCAATGAAGCCAGCTTTAAGCTCGTGGTTATGAAGGTGATCAGAGTAGCCCTTTTCGCAGGTTCTTTTCTATTTAGTGCGCTCTGAACTCTGAACTGACGACGATGATGATCTGATGATCGATCGACATCCATGCGTGCCGGCCGCTCTGGTTCAGTTCCTCATGTCGCTGCGTGCTCGTGGGCCCCACCGTCACATCACTGAGCAAAACTTGCTGGAGAACGGCATCGTGCGTGCGCGCGCGCTTTGCCGCCGCGCGTCCGCAGGTAGCTGGCCCCACTGGACAGAGGGCCATGTGCGAGCACTGGGCACACGCGCGAGCGTGTACGTACACGTTCACCGCGTGGCTGCGTGTCTACACGCAGCAGATCGACGGCCCGGATGGAACGCGCTGAAGAGATGAGGAATTTTCTACTTTTTTATGGCAAGGATTTTTTTCTTCTTTTTTTACTTAGAAGAAAAGCGCTATTTTTATTTGCCGATCATTCTTCTAGATATAGCAGCCCATGGACAAACTGGTGCCCAATGTTTTTGTCGTTTGTTATGGCTCTCGTCCCGCAGCCCAAGGACAGCGTAGTGGGCCTTAATGGGCTCCTGTTCTTGTCGACTCATTTTTGATTTTCAACTGTTCTAAAAAATTGTCTGGAGCTTCCCCGCCAATAAATCCAGATCTACCCGTGCACCTTGGCACACAAATTTGGAGCTTAGATATGTCTTGCACGGCGGTGGTCGGTGTGGCCTCACAAGGAATAGGGTAGAGTACGAGAAAGGCACCATGTGCACGATTCTTCATCCCTCTTTGTGCACACATTTCCTTGTCAGCATCAAGTGTGCTACTGGAGCTAGGTGTGTAGGTGTGAGCCAAGCTCCATGCATCTACGACCTGACGGAGCACGACCGTCCCTGTCCCTGTTTATGTCTTGATTTCATAAGGACATGCATGCACATGCCGCTACCTGTATATCCTGTGATTCTGACAAGAGTACAATCCTATTTTTTTCCCAACAGATTAGTGGTGAAAAGGTTCTCGTACCTTAATTTTTTAGCCACGTTAATTTTTTTATGGAAATCAAATATGACCACTTAATTAGATATGCAGTTATATCAAATTTTTAGAATTGCATTCTTTTGTGGATTTTTTTTTCAAATATTAGGATTGCACCTTTAATGTGACGGGAAAGATATATTCACAGTGTGTTCATATAAACGAGTGTACGTACATATGTGTGAATATCCGCCCGGTCGTTTTCTTCTTCGAATCCTCGCTAACCAAGCAACAGAGCAAGTTACAATTTTGCATTGCCGCCGTCTGCATCGTGCCGTTGCACCGGATGGATAGGAGGCAGCCAGGCAGGTATATTTTTATTCTGCTACGACATACTCATGCCAATATGCCATGGCCTTCCACATGGGGGAATGCACGGGTGATTTCGAGCGCTGGTATGAGTGGGCTTCTCCTCCCTCGTGTGAAAATTCTCGAGCCACATGTGGATGCGGATAATTCAGCAAGCCACCATGCGATGCATGATTACGATGCACATAACCCTGTAGGACTTTTGGACAGAATTTTCACGGCACGAGAAAAGCGCGACACCATCAGAGAGGTTCCATTTTTACCTTTTCTAACGGTGGAGAGGTAAAAAACTGTTTGTACAATGCCCTGGATCTAGCAGAGGTGCATGCCCTGCAGCGTGTTGCCCATCACCCTAGCCATGCAGACACGCAGGCATGCAGCGTAGCTAGGCAAATTCCAAAGACAAGCAGCAAGACATCGATCGTTAGCGCTGCAGCTGCTACTCCAGTAGATGGCTTAGCTAGCTTGGCACCCTGATCTGTCTCACTCTCACGTCCTAGCTACCTAGCCTAGTCGGCCATCTCCATCACATATGTATACATGTTCACCTGCATATATCTTACGAGATAATTAACCTTCAGCGTAATCAGTGGCCCCTTTCCGAGCCATTTTGACACTCGATCATACGGCCGCGAAAACAATGATGCGTGTCTCCAGACATGGCAGCGTATACAATCTGTGCGGGGTGAACGTGGAGCATGAGCACGAGCAGAAACCATTTGGCTTCATCATCCGAGGGCAACTCTAGGAGAGTTCCTATTCAACTTTACCGAGCTACAATTTGAGGAAATCGTGGTCCAATAAAGTTACCATCTAACTTTTCATACCATCCGACTTGCCAAACTTCCCCTCACACTTGCCAAACATGGCAAGTTTTTAGCAAGTCAATTTGCTTTACCAAACTGTAGGTCCCACGCGAAGTAATTGCCAGAATGGAGCGTGCAAAATGGAGAGTCTGTTGTAGTGCGAAATGGAGAGGCTGTTGGAGTGGATGGAGAGTATATATTTTTAGAGAGGAATCTAACTGTTGGGATTTGAAGAGAGTGGAAAATGGATAGTCTGTTAGAGTCAAAAACTCAATATGGAGAAGAATCTTTTTCCGAGTTCCACGGAGAGTAAGGGGGCGTTTGGTTCCCTTTAGGGGCTGTTTGGATATGAGGTGCTAAACTTTAACAGTGTCACATCGGATGTTCGGATGCTAATTAGGAGGACTAAATATGAGCTAATTATAAAACTAATTGCAGAACCTTGTGCTAATTCGCGAGACGAATCTATTAAGCCTAATTAATCCATCATTAGCAAATGGTTACTGTAGCACCACATTGTCAAATCATGGACTAATTAGGCTTAATAGATTCGTCTCGCCGTTTAGCCTCCACTTATGTAATCGGTTTTGTAAATAGTCTACGTTTAATACTTCTAATTAGTATCTAAACATTCGATGTGACGGGTGCATAAAAATAAGCAAAAGAACCGCCTAAAACGAAGTCAAGAATGGATAGGCCGTCGGAGATGCTGTGACGATCACAAACCTTTTTTTTCCCCTTACGGCTCTCCCAACGAGGCAACAACCCAACAGAGATGGATGGGATCATGGGAGGGAGCAGGGAGGGAGGGGCTCTCAAGTTTGCAAGCGAAAGGCAGGCCGCGTCACGCCTGCAAGACCAGAGAATGCGTACGGTGCGACGCTAGCGTCCAAGACGGTAACCAGCCATGCAAGACGAGCAGTGTAAAGCAGGAATTCAGGATGGCACGGTACCCTGCTTGGAATCAAAATTCAAAAAGGCAGGCCTTCTGGCTCTCCCTCCCCTTTTCATTGGCGTCCAAAACAACTTTGAACTTCAAAGTTCAAATGGCACGGTACAGCAATTTTATTTATGCGGGTATGAATTCCACTCTGCACGTAGTACATAAAATGGTTTGAAAATGGCGTGGCCTGAGTGAATTCAAAATCACTAATGCAGTCATTAGGGAACTGCATTAGATGGAGCATCATCATCCATTCATCCATAAACCCGCCCCTCTTTCTCTCTCTAGTCTCCCTGTCTCTCTCCTATAAATAGTCCCCCAATGGATGGAAGCATTCCCTCTCTTGTTTCTCTCTCTACGCGCAGCTACGAGACAAGCCACACGTACTACTACTACCACCACCAGCACGCCCTCGGCTTCCTCCTTGCACTCTCGCACACCACCACCGCCGCCGCCGCTACTAAAATAACCCAGCGAGGGAGCGAGAGGGGACAGGCGGAATTGCCTGCCGAGCCCGAGCGATCACACCAAACCGAGACGACGACGACGAGGAGGGGGCTTCGGTTCCTTCCCGGCGGAGAAGCAGCTCGAGGGAGAGAGATCCGGCGGCGGCGGCGGCGATGGGGATGAGGCCCGGGTGGGTTGCCGGCCTGGTGGCGGAGAGCTTCTTCGTGGCATGCCCCGCGCACGAGGCCCACAAGAAGAACGAGCGCAACATCTTCTGCCTCGCCTGCTGCGCCAGCATCTGCCCCCACTGCGCCGCCGCCCACCGCCACCACCCGCTCCTCCAGGTCCGCCGCCGCTTTCCTCTCCCTCTCTCGGATTCCCTGCATGGCGGCAGATGCGCGAGCAATTCCGGATCATCTGCTGCCACGGAGGCGCATGATCATCAGATCATCTGTCCCCTCTACCTGTTTCTGTTAATCTGCCTCCTCGATTTCCACTAGTACACTAGCAATTCTCGCTGCTGGTCTCCGCTTGGATTGACACCACGCGGGGGCACGCAGAAAGCGGCAGCTTTCGGACGCCTCGGTTCCTGTGCACTGGGGGATGAATCTCGCCGAATTAATTTTAAATTATCCATCCTCATGCCGTATAGCAGCAGCCTAGCGGTAGATGCTAGCTACTGGGGGAGGAGGAGGGGGATGGTGTATCTCGCTTTTGTTTTTGTCCTGTGCTGTCTTTTCACGGGGACGCCTTCCTCCTCCTCCCTCGCTTAAGATTTGGTCCCCGTTTAAGCATAATTTCCTTCCGATTTGATTTGTTGCGTGCCCTCGTCGAATCACAAAGTGGCTTCCTTCACCCCCCCCCCCCCCCCCCCCACGCTAATTGTCGATTCACCCCTTGTACTTTGCTCGGGGGGTACTCGCCTTTGTCGCGTTGCGAGGTTTTGGGCCATGCTTCATGCTCATGCATGCCTTGGATTAGAGGATGATGATTCTTGTTGTTGGGTCATGTAACTGTCGTCTAATTTGAGCAAAAAAACAATTCCATGCTTTGGACTGCTACTTACTAGTTCTACCTACTTGTTCATGATGGAAAATTGATGGAATTGTTGGAGGGGTAAATGTAACTGGTTTTTTGGGGGTCAATTTTGTGGATGGAAGGTAGAAATTTCTCTTGCATTCTATAGGAGCTACTGATTTCCTCCCTCTTTTTAGGCTTTGAATTGGGGGTTGATTGATTTGCATAAAACAACCAATCCATGCTTTTTAATTTGTGGAAAAATTGGTTGGATGGTAAATGGAATTGACTGTGAGGGAGGGGTAAGTTTTCTCTGGGTGGGGCTTTGAAATTCTCTTGCATGCAAGTCATTTCGTCATGTTCTTCCTCTCTCGCTTCAATTTCCTTGTCTTCTTGCTGCCACTTTCTCCTTTCTTGCAACTAATCCGGTCAGGACTTGTTGGTGGTGCGAGTTACTTTGCTGTGAGTGTGGAGGGGCAAAAGCTGCGGAGTTACTGCCCGCCCCCCTTAGCTTTTGCTTGGCCTTTTCACTGGAAATAGCCATGGTCTTGCACGATGAAAAATTCCGCAGCAGCAGCATTCGTGTTTGAGCCTTCCACAAATGCTATGGATATGCTTCCTTCCTTGGGTGCTTGATCTTATCCTCTTGCCTGCAAAGTTACTGCGCAAGCAGCATGAATCAATTCTGTGAACTGACAGTAAATTGAATTTTTTCCCCCACTACCCTTTGCATGATGACCTCATTTCCTAGAATGCTAAGAAGAATTCTGCTTAGATTCTGCATAAACAATCCGCTGTTTGTGCGAACTTCCATTAATAGGCCTGGTTATCCAAACTGTTTTGCCATGTATAGCAAAATTTCCTGCTCGTCCTCCCCCCTGCCGCGCTGGTGGTAAAAATGCGGCAGCCTAGGAATTGTTACCGCCCCGGGGCATCCAGATTTTTACCCTGCGCGCGCGTGGTAACTGGGTGGCCTTGTCGTTTTTACCAAACAGAGGCGTCAGTACTGTTCCTCCCGGGGGGCCTCGCCTCGGCACTGTTCACTCGCGGCCACAGTGAATTGCTACTGACCAAACCTTCTTCCTCCTCTCCCTCCTCGACTGTTTTTACCGTTATGCCCCCGGTACTGCCTTGGATTTTGTGGTAGAGGACAAGCTCCTACAAGGGTAGTTTTGTCATTGCACGTGGTTTCGGGTCTCCCATGATAAGATCACGACTGGAGTGGTACTACTGCCCGGCCGGTCAAAGCATGGGCCACATTGTTACCCAATCGAGTTGTACTGCTGTTGTACCACGAGAGTTTTCTTAAAACCCAGCATTATTGCCTACATAAGCATAGTTAACACGAATCTTGAGGCAATGACTTCATCTTTTTATGTGTTTTTTTTGTGAAATTAGGTGCGACGCTACGTGTACCATGACGTCGTCCGCCTTGGCGACCTCGAGAAGCTCATTGACTGCTCCTATGTTCAGGTGATTCCTACAAATTTACAATTAGCCACCTTGCTTAAAAGATTCTTAGTTTCGTTTCTGAAACAGATTGAGCAATGCAGTATCACTGCTATTATTGTAGTCTGATAATGCTTGCAGATTCGAAGTGATGAACTGATGACATGTTAATTCCTCTCTGATCTTGCAGACCTACACGATCAACAGCGCCAAGGTGATCTTCCTGAAGCCGAGGCCTCAGTCCAGGCCCTTCAAGGGCTCCGGCAACGTCTGCCTGACATGTGACAGGATCCTCCAAGAGCCCTTCCATTTCTGCTCCCTCTCTTGCAAGGTCAGTGAAACAAACCAACCAATGGACTTTGTCACGAGTGTTGCACCATGACCCATAATGCATCAGTTCAGTGACCGTGATATGCTGAATTCCCGTCATGACAATTGCATGGCAATATATGATTTGTATGCAGGTGGATCATGTCATGATGCAGGGAGGGGACCTGTCCAACATCGTGCAGTATTACGGTGGGGTCGGCGGCGCCACCACCGACCCGGACCACCTTGCCTTCCCGCGGTTCGAGAACCTCCGCGTCGACGGCTCGGACCTCGACGATGACACCGATGGCGGGCAGGTCACCCCGAACTCGATCCTCGAGGACCCGACGCAGCACTATGGCAATGGTGGTGGCGGTGGCGGGGGATCGAGCGACAATGGTGACACTAGGGTCGGCAATGGTGGCAATGCGAGGCGCGGCCAGGCGGCGAAGAGGAAGAAAGGGGGAGGGTTCTTCCCCCAGATCGTCCTGTCGCTCGGCAACAGGAGGAAGGGTGCCCCCCACAGGTCCCCTCTGGCCTAAGCACCTTGTTGATGCACCCTGGTGTTCGTTATCACTGGCTATAGCTAGTACTAGTTGCAGTTATGGTGGTGGTAGCTATTAGTAGCGTGTTGTAATAGTCTTATGATTAGCCTTGTAGAGAGAGAGATCGATGAGAGAGCTGGTTGGGTCGGTTGGTTGGTTGCTTTGGGAGGGTCCTGGCCTTGTGATCATCTAGCTTTGCTAGGGCCATGGCCACCTCAAGGCAGTTGTGTTGATGAGACTCCGAGAGAGAGGGTGGCAAAGCAGTTCCCCTGTTGCAGGCCTAGGTAGGCACTGGTAAGTGGGCCCACACTTGCAGGCGGGGCCCATACGAGGTGGCTACCAATTTTGTATTTGATGCAGCAAGGGTTACTTGCATACACTTCCACAACTATATATAAAAATTCTCCCCAGACTGAATATGCTGTTAGCAATGTATGCCGTGTGCAATAATGTTGCTTTGTGTTCATGAGCTCAAGTGATCTTCGGCTGCCTTTTACTAAGAGTTTAGCAGCTGTTTGAGGGCTCCCATGGTTTGCTACATCTTACATGCAGCTGTAAAGTGTAAACTGTGTGTGTGTGTGTCCCTTTCTTTGGTTTGACCTGACCGGCATGTGATGCACACGCTCAGCTCCGGTCCAAACTCTTCAATCGGGTTGCTGTGACCTGGTTGTTTGATGCAGTTGGGATTCACTTTGCCATGGACCACTGTCTGTGTCCCCCCGTCTAGAGAGAGAGAGGGATGGCCGATGCAACGGGATGCTAGTCCCGTATCACCTGGATGCCTGTCATCTCGTCGAGCAGGGAGGAGCAGCTTTGCCAAACCTTATTATGTCACCTTTAACTAACGAGTAATATGAATCAGGAGAAAGTGTGCGCACATGCTAGGATTTGTACGGTTTTTCATGCCTAAGTGATGATAGAACTTTTAACTCTAACCACTAAAGCAATGATCATAGAACTTGTAGTTCTAAGGCACTCAAGTGAAAAAAAAAACAGAGAGAGGGAAAAAAGCACACAAGGAAATAGAGATTGTTTATGTTCATGACGGGACGGTTCAGCAATCTCAAAAGTCAAGAACCTGAATATAGAATAGTACCGCGGGCATTGCATTGGGCGTCTTGTTCATGGGGCTAGCATAGCTTTGTGCGTGACTTGTGAGCCTTGTGACTTTTCGGGTGACCAACAGTAGTGGTCTCGGAACCAGGGAATTCTTGGTTCTGTCGTTTGGCTTGTCATCACGGCCACGAAAACACTGCACCATGCAGTCGTATTTTTATATATATGATATTGCTAGTATCCTGCTGGTTATCCAGAATGGAGCAACTCGAGCAGTGATCTAGATGATCCACTGCAGCTGCAAGAGCTAGACTGATCTTCTCAAGCACTAGTGCTGGTGCGTGGTAGCAGCAGTCTTTGCCAACCTGACTTCCTTCTCTCAGTTTTTTCTTTAGACGAGACAAGATCAGGATCAGGCGATCAGCTGGGGTTCTCCTCTCGCGGCCCAAGAAGCAAGCGCGTCGGGTATCGCGATCGGAGAGGAACGAGAGAGAAAGAGTGCGGTTAGTTTCAGAGATGTGTTCAGAATGGAACGAGAGAGATAGATTCTGACACGAGCCGACTCGCCGGTTTCTGAAAGCTCAGTTTGCCGTCGTAGATGCTAGCTGAAACCGTGCAAATTTTTTTCGTCGATGGCCGTCACGCTCACAAGTGGCAACTAATCAGCATACCGTATGTATCAGTTTAGCGCACGCATCATCTTGTGATCTTGTCTACTCCCCAGCAGAGTAGCAAGCCACACCCCCCAGCTGCAGCAGCAGCCATGAACGTACACACGAACACGATGCAACTTGCCATCAGCAACCCATTCTTGCTTAACTGGGTTGGGAATTCCAAGGCGAGTGATATCCATCCCGACAATCACTCGGAGCAGCGGGCCCTGTCGGTGGGTTGGAGCAAGCACATCAGAGAAAAGGCCAAGCAGAATCAAAGCCATCAGGCAACAGAAATTGCTAGCAAATCCCTCTGGTTCCGCATGATAGGGACACATAGTCAGTTAGCCCCTGTTTGGATCCTTAGGTTAAAGTTTAATCCGGTCACATCGAATCAAAGTTTGGATACTAATTAGAAGTATTAAACATAAGCTATCGACAAAAATAATCGTATAAATGAGGGTTAATTCGCAAGACGAATCTATTAAACCTAATTAGTCCATGATTAGCAGATGTGATGCTACAGTAAATATTTGCATTCACTGTCCTATAAATAACCAGCGATATGGCCAATTTGAGCTTCACTCTTAGCGTGGCGTCGTTGATGCTGTTGCATCACGCCGTCAGGAGCAACAGGCCAAAATGCCAACATGGAACATCCCAAAAACCCAGTTCGGCATCTGCAGAGGCAGCAGATAATCGAACTCACACCATACACTAGCACAGTTCAATAACCATACGTGCAACCAAATACAGTGGAGCTACACTAAAGAACGGTACAAAAATCAGTAATTTTCAGTATGAAGATTAGTTGATCATGAGAAGGCGCAGATTTGCATCATGAAATGGGTCAGAAACGTACATTTGCATCTGGGTTCGGAAGATTGTCTTCACTCCCCTTGGATCCTACTAACGGGCTACTTCTATGCTCTAGATTCTGAGTGAAGATCGACCGCGAGGCGTCTGTTGCTTCACAGACAGGGATGCGATCCTGTATCAGTTTCGGTACGCGAGCACAACATTTCACAGCTCGGAATGTTGGAAAGTTGTGTGTTCGAGTGTACACGCCAGCTCCTTTTTTTCAAGAAAAAAGATAAGTGAAGTTTCACGCCGTGTAAACTCAACTCGGACCAAGGTTTGGGGTGAACTGTGATGAATCATCATCTCTGGGCTCTAGGAAATGCTGTTGGTTGTAAATTACCCACTGGGGCCAGGCGGCCGGCCAGCCCATCAACTGCCTTGCGTCCGTACGGTCTCTAGTCTAAACTGCGCCGTGCGCTCGCTCTCGAAGACGGCGTTCGAGCGCGAGCGATGGCCAAGACCTGCAGATCGGAGCTCTGCACAAGAGATTACAAAGGCAATATTTTTTTAAAAAAAATCTTTTGTGATAATGATGACAAAGACAACCAAACCATAAAAGGGAATTGTCCAATGTATACTAGCTAGGCGACCGAATCGAAAAAAGAGCTTTCACGACCGAAACAATTGAACAACAACATCGTAGGGCTGTAAAATTTTTTTTTTGGGAACCTTTGCTTCTAGGGGGTGTTTGGATATGAGGTGCTAAATTTTAACAGTGTCACATCAGATGTTCGGATGCTAATTAGGAGGACTAAACATGAGCTAATTATAAAACTAATTGCAGATTCCTGTGCTAATTTGCAAGATGAATCTATTAAGCCTAATTAGTCCATCATTAGCAAATGGTTACTGTAGCACCATATTGTCAAATCATGGACTAATTAAGCTTAATAGATTCGTATCGCGAATTACACTCTATCTGTGCAATTAGTTTTGTAATTAGCCTATGTTTAATACAGCTAATTAGTATCAAATATCCGATATACAGCTAATTAGTATCAAATATCCGATGTGACATGTACTAAAGGAGGGTGTATCCAAATATACCCTAAATATTTCTTTTGTGCCAAGGATAGTACGGTACAACTGATTTGTGCTGAGGATCAGGTAACGACCTTTATTTCTAAATACTATTATTTTACCATTTTATTTATTTTAAAATACTTGGAACTTTACGTATTTTGAAATACACCTTTTTCAATTTACTCTTATATATAAGAATACTTATAAAAGAATATTAGAAGATAGCTCTAAGAGGATATTCTGGTCATTTTATCCTAAGAAAAAAGTGAATTGACTAGATAATTCTGTTTCGATAAAAGTTGCCAAGTACTTGAAAACTAGACCGAGTTAATGCAAAATCTGCTTATATGGACACTTACCCGGTTTGCCATACCCCGGACTTGCCTGAGACCTTGAATACTTTGGCATTGTAATCATTTTTTTTTCAAACACGATGGCACCTTTACAAGAAACTATTTCTCCGGGGTGTTTGGATACGAGGTGTTAAACTTTAACAGTGTCACATCGAATTTTCGGATACTAATTAGAAGAATTAAACATGAGCTAATTATAAAACTAATTGCAGAACCCTATGCTAATTCACGAGATGAATCTATTAAGCCTAATTAATCCATCATTAGCAAATGGTTACTGTAGCACCGCATTATCAAATCATGAGCTAATTAGGCTTAATAGATTCGTCTCGTAAATTACACTCCATCTGTGCAATTAGTTTTGTAATTAGCCTATATTTAATACTCCTAATTAACATCAAACATTCGATATGACGGGTGTTAAACTTTAACACGATGGTACCAAACAGTCACACCCAAAATTTCTTCATCCGCTCGATGGGCCGTGATTCGTTCATTGGTTGGATGGACAAGAGGGCTTGAATGCATATAGCTGGCTGCTTCGTGCCTCGTCGGAGGGGAGCTCCAGTGGGTGAAGTAATATCCACATGGGCACTGCCGGAGCCCAGAGGTAGCAGAGCTGTGCCATGTTTCCGAGGACGTCGAGTCTTGTCTCGCAACTCCCGGTTCGTTTTGAGTCTCGCCTCGACGACCGGATCGGAAATGCTAATCTATGGCGTCTTTTCCTTTCTCGGGGCATGCACGTCCGATCCTGCGGCGGCCGCCCGATCCAGCAGCCATCCAGCCCAGCGGCTCATGATCTGTCACGTCGCAGTTACAGCGCCTGCATGGCTGCTGCAGGTCATCCCTGCACTGCATCCCATCTATCCATGATCCGTCAAGGAAAACTTTATCCATGGACAGCTAGGCGAGCTGGTCTTCTCTGCTATCTGCATCTGGCCAGGGCGCCGCCTGGCCTGGTCCCCTGTAACTTCCTCGTTTCGAGGAGCTAGCCGTTCGTCTTTTCAGAGGTGCAAGTGCAGCACCGTTGCACACTGGCCACCAGCTAGCTCCATCGCTTCCATTTGCCGGCCGGTTTCGGCCTTTCAGGGAAGGAAGCTCCCTTTCGAACCACATCATCCAGTGTCACTCCGGATCATTGTCCGTAGCTTTCCATAGCAGCCAGGTAAATCATGTTTGTTTAGTCCCTTCATTTAAGGTTAAAGGTTTGTTCCTTGCTTCGTTGGGAGGAACTTTTATCAGCAATTACTCTCTAATATTCATTCATAATTTTTGTGACACAAATTTGAAGTTACTAGATTACGATTATAATTTACTTATACAAATTTATTATTAACGAAGTAATGGTAGGTCAAAATCTTGTCCCGACAAAACACGTTTAGAAGACATGAGGGAGCATTATACATAAACCCACCCCACGTACCGGCGGGTATGAATACTATACATCGTCGTACATATTATATACGTATGATGGAGCATCCAACTTAGTATGATTGTGTTATTTTAAAAGTTTTGTGACGCCATCACCTCTCTAGTTGGGCCACGATTATTTGCGTGAAATCTAATCAATGAAGAAAGATTATGAGTCAATTATCTTGGCTGGATCAACCCCAAACAAAGTGTCACTTGGAAAAAAAAAGGGTCCTATATTTTCGTAAAAGTTAGGATCGATTAGACATTACCATTATTTTGGTTTATGAGGTAACAGTGATTCAGCAGGCGCATTGTGTTACACAGTCAAGTGTTAGGTGCATGACAAGATTCAAAAGCATTTTTTAATAAATATTACACACAGAATTATTGAGAGTTGAGGTGTCCTAATACCCTTAATAATCATCCAAGAAAAAAAATCATGCCTTTCTTCTGTAGACCGTAAATGGGTCGACGCCACAATACCTAGCAACCTAATGAAATACTTGTTAGAACAAAAACTTATATTGGATTTTTGTTGCCTCATGAGAAAAGACCCAAACATAATAAAATTGAAAAGGAATGAGTAGGGCATGTGCCCCTGGGGGGTTCCACTTATAGCTGTGAGTGTGTATATGTTGTCATATTCTTTGTATTTGCTATTTTTTAGTGCCGAATGGAGTCCTATTCCTAGATCAATTTTAGGGTTGTTGGTTCATTCAACTGTAATTTTATTCCTAGAGTGCAACATCCATTTTCTTACCAACTTATGGTTTGTTGTCAAGATGTTTGATTCTCTTATAATGTTTTATGACATTCTCCTTATATCATTCTTGGTGTTCGATGTTATTAGGATAGTTGATTGCAACTTATGTACTGCTAATGGTTAGTGAACAATTGGAATATAATGATTAAGGATGCGGGATGGAAGATATGTGTGATGAGATGCGGGGATAATTTGGATAAGACAAGGATCTGCTTTAATGGTGATGACTAGATCACAAAGAAAACACCATTGTTGACTTATGTTTTGACTCTTCGTGGCTAGCTAAGTACAGTACTAGTAAGGGTATATCTGATGGCGTCAAAATTTCTGGCTATAAGACTGTTTTATGTCGGCCATTAACATTTTTCATGCAAGTTAATTAGAAGATACATAAGCTGGCACCTGCTGGCAGTCAATAACGCATCTAAATATGGACACAACATTTAACGCTATTACATGATTATTTTAATTAAGTCTGTTAATGTACTTTATTTATAAATTTGATCAAATTAGAAAAAGTTTAAATTAGTAAAAAACAACCTATATTTTGGAACAATGGGAGTATTTAGCTCCATTAGAATATGCATTAACAATTGCTCCATTAATACATGGTTCTTGCTACTAGCTTGGTTATATGCGCTTACAAGTCAATCAAAATTTTGGCCTTGCTGATGTATTTTGGCCCTCATTTGCTTGGGGGCCAAAGTTTGGCTTACCAAAAGAAAAGGGGCAGCACAATAGAAAAGGAAGGCGAATGTTGGCAGAGATCCGGGCCAGCAAACTGGAGAACCTGATTTTGCTTCCGTTCCATCTATCTATATTCTGGTGTTCACTAAGGCCCTAGTTGGTGGCTTCAAAATATCTCGTTCTTGGTTCCACTAGCTAAAAACAACAATATTTTCAAACTATTTATGTAATTTAAGATTTGTTTGAACCCATATTTTTTCTTAAAAAAGACTTTTTCCTTGCGAATCACACAGTATATATGACAAACGCTCACATACACACTCATTTCTATGAACACACGCACGCAACTTTATCTTTATGAGCACGTCCGAAAGACTGAGCAAGCAAATACCCGAGAGTAACGAAGTTATCATTGGTGCTTCGCTGTCAACGGGCACATCGCCTACCATTGAAAGAGCACCACCAGTTAAATTCTTGAATAAATCCAGAAAAATACGAGCACCAGTACCGAGTCGAGGACTCAAACCCTGATAAGCAGGTTTACCGGCTGAGCTAAGCTCAGTTCACTTAAAGAAAAGGCTTTGGCTTTGTCTAGTTCAAACGCCATGCCTTACTCCAAATTTTTGCACTAGCCAAATATTGACGTTGACTACTGCAAATCAAGCACAACTTTTGTCATTGCTCATTGCTTTCACATTGGCCATGGTAAATATTTGGTCAGCAGGCTTGTTAAGGTCTTCAACCAAACTACCCCTTGATATCATTAGATTTGTATTATGAAATACGCCCTCCATCCCAAATTATAGATCGGCTTTATTAGTAGGTATTTGTATGTATTTAAATATATTCGTATTACATACTGGAGATGTAATGAAGTAGTTGTTGATCTAAACTATAATGAAATAAGTTTATTTTTCAAATAAATAGAAGATTAGCTAGTTTGATACCCGGTAGGCGTACGGTGGATCAGGAAACCATGAGCTTGTGTCGGGCTCGGACTCGAGCACGTGTGGCCCCCGCCGCGCGCACGAGACCGACCGACCGATCCCCGCCGCCCTGTCCGCGAAAGCCCCGCCAAGATCCCCTCCTGTTCGCCCCCCCTCGCGTCCTCTCATCACCACCTCCATCATGCTCGTGCATGCGCCCAATCCATGCATGAAATGCAATGCCAAGCTTCATACTGTAGTGGAGTAGTAAAAATACTGCGTACACTACATCGAGGAGCCACCGGTCTCATATGTTGGGTCTCGTCACTCTACATTGGCAGCCACTGTACACAAACAATTTGAGGCCGATCATGGTGGCCCAACCCCGGGGTTGTGGAATGGTCAAGTCACCCATGCAAACGTGATCACACCTCATCCTGTGCCCAAACATGGCTTCCTGTTGGCACCTTTCAAATGTGGCCCTCCCTGCCTAGGGCTTCATTGTTGCCTTTTATTTCGGAGCATGTATTCAGCGGACGATCGAATACTGTTGTACGGTAATCGTCAGATAGTTGTACGGTAATCGTCAGATAGATAGATCGGTTTGTGTACTTGCCATCACACGTGTTGCCAGGCGTGACGACAATCTAGCCAGATCTGAGCAAGGGGGCCACCCTGCCTCGCGGATCGGGGGACAACTTCCGAATGTATGGACATGCTACAGGCGTTGGTTTCTCGGTTGCCCAAAAGATCATGGGGTTGAAACCAAACCCATACAATGTTGACCACAAATCTTGCTTTTTTTTGTTCTTGTAACCGCGAGATTTCCTTTGTGTTCTTCATGGATTTTGAATGTTTGTAAGGTAATGGAGCCCATTGATGAGAATCACTAACCCCAGAGTGATAATTCGAGATGACCAACTAAATCATTATTAACAAATGCTATACCGTAGCATTAGCATACCGATTACGCACCCATTTTTTTTTTGCAAAAAATACTATTATTTATATATATGCAGGGTTTAGTGTCTCATCCAAGCATCCACTACCAAGATGCGTAGGTACTGCCTTTTTTACAAATACTACACACTTTTGACTCACAAACGCAACAGGCACGCGAGAGGTATTGCGGTGTGCTTTCTCTTTGCTTGCCAATATTGGAGAAGCAGCAATAACCAAAATACCTCGCAATATGAAAGCATGCTTGGTTCCCCCAATGATTGCCGTGTGGGCTACTGGCTACACCACCTCCTCCTCCTGTCCATCGCTGCTGTGATGGTCTCATCCGTCGCTTCTCCCCCCATCCTTTGCTTGCTACACCCCTTGTCAGCTTTCGCACATGCAACATAACCAACCAAGACAGAATCACAGAATGCACTGTGTCCTCTCTCTTTCTCTCTCCTTTCAAAATCCTCTCCCTCTCGCTCTCTGAACTTCTTTCAAAATTCGTGTTAAATCCTTGCATTACGAACGTGACTGTACATTTTCAAAAGGACAGATCCTACTTGCATCCCATCCCGTTATCTCTGAAATTAACGGCAGTGTCATGAAAGGTATGAAATTTGGAGCCGGCATCAAATAAAGAAGATTGAAATTTCGGATGTCAAATAGGGAATCGGTCTATCTTGGCCAGTTTTCCATTTGTCATCCCTGTGTCGCTGGGAAGCAGAGAGCAGGGCTGGGTCGCTGGGAAGCAGAGAGCAGGGCTGGGGGCGGGTGGTCCAATCGCGATGGGCCTTTGGGCGCGCTGCTGCGGCGCTTGAAGCTGCAGGAGAAAGGGAGGCGCTTCAGGTCTCGCCCACCCCCACGCCCTCCATTATTGTACGGCGCTTTTGACCATTGGTCTCCTCCGTCCAACTCCCCCCCTCAGCCCTCACGGCCTACCGTTGCCCCACCTCAGCATCGTTGCCCCACCTCAGCATCGTTGCCCCGCGTGGCGCCTACGTGGCGTCCACCTCGGCGTACACGTGTACTGCTCGTCTTGCTGTTTCGGCACCGTCAGTCTGTCACGGCGAGGCTCAATTTGGAAGATCGGAATTCGAAAAGGATGCACCGTATCTTTCTGTAGGCTTACTGCTGAAATTCCTGTGTTTTTCAAACTGCTTTCCATGGTTATGACAAAATGAAACGCGCCACAAGCTTTCGTTTTTTTCATAAAAAAAAAACACCGCGGACACATTGGAGCGACATGGTTCTGCTTACAGCACGTTTTGTACCCAATGAATTCCAACATTTTCAGTCAAGCCGAACTAGTCAGCAACGATCAGACACTTTGATCAGTGAATGAAACTCCACAATCATGATTGACCGATCGCCTGTGTAAACTTCATGGTGCAGCATAAGGGGAAGCACCGAGGAAGGGCTCCAGTGCAGCCAGATGGTGTCTCAAGAAGCTGTACACGAGCTCTGTGCTCACCGCGGCTACCCGAGCGACCATGCCTGTTCCCTGCGGACAGAAACGTCGAAAGATGCCGGTGTCGGTAAGCCGAAGCACACAGATTAGCTACGATCGTAGGATCAGCGGTAAGTTGGAGCAGCAGCAAACCGTGCGACCGAATGGGCTGCAAGAGGCGATGAGTGGTGGCCTTTGGGGACGCTGCGGTGGTCGCGATCTCGTCGCGTAGAGGCTACCGCCCGATGTGGGAGGGCGCAGTTGCCCAGACATCAGTTTTCGGACTTCGGCTTGCATCTGTTCTTGTATGCTCTTCAGCTTCGGCCTTAAAAAAGGAAAGCATGTCATGAATCATGGTCAACAAATGGTTCAGACCCTGGCAGTCAGTGAACGAATGTCCTGATTTCTAACAGTTTTATTTGTTCCTGAAAGATCCTAAGCACCCTTGAATATACTAATTACAAATGCTTCTCCAGGAAGAATGAATTATTAGTTGAGAGACTATACAGTAACAGTGCAAATAGGTCTGTACTGAATAAGGAAACTATAGCATAGGATATTGTCAGACTAACTACTGTAACAATCGGAAAACAAATAATTGGTTCTAATCTGAATGGATATATGCACACTAGGCCAGTGGCAGTGAGTGCTGTCTGAAACCCATTCAAGTCATAACCTTTTAGTTTTCCAACTGAGTTAAACACAGCACAAGGCAAAACGTGTATGAGACCATGATCTATTGACCTTACCCCAGTAATACAACCATTGCAATCACATTGTATTCCTGCATCTGCTCGGCAATGCTAAAACTTGAACCTTGTTCCAATAGAACCTGCTCATACATAAAAGTATGTTTCAAATAGGGATGTTTATAATTATAAAAAATCAGAACAGAAATAGACTGAACAAATAAATCACATGCTAGGAGGACAAGGTCAAGAGTTTGTACCGAGTCAATAAAGAGAGGCTGATCTCCCAAGAAAATATGGTTGACGCTTTTGTAGATGCTAAAATCCCATTTTTCTCCACACTCATAACGACCACTTGTAAACCAATCTACAACTACTAAGTTTGAATTGGCAGAGACTTGAAAAACTTGCTTCTGGTGGTATCGAGCGGTTGAGTAGCAAGTTACAGGTTCAGGAATAACAACAAGCAAGGCATCTTCTCCAACCCTGGCCTACTGCATGTAATAAATGCTCAATCATGTTGTTTCCTGCTTTCAGATTAAGCATGCAATTAAGATTAGGGCGTTTTCAGCCATTCCTATAACCAATTGTATCCGGAGAAGCATTACCTCTAGCAACTGCTCAGAACATTTTGAGCCCACAGCCTTGTACACCTACATAAGTACTTCACAATCAGGAAACACAAACAAATTTTAAGAAAAAATAGCTTCTGAGTTGACATCTTTGGTGATGGACTTGTTACACAAGTACTTGCTGATCAGGAAATACACAACCAATTTCAAGGAAAGTAGCTTTTCAGTTGACATTTTCAGCTACAAACTTGTTAGACAAGGACTTGTCAATCAGGGAATAAATAAGGCCTTTAGTTTGACATTTTGATGACAGAACTTGTCAATGCATGACTACTGAAGCATAATGATAACTCAGCTAAAAGAAAGCAGAAATGCTGGAGAATGATCCAAAGTCTGCTAGTCAAAACAATCATGGCAAGAGAATGCCATCAGCTAGCTAATTCCTTTGTTGAAATTAAAAGGAAAGGTTCATGGTCGAAATACCCCCATTTTAATCTTGTCCAACCTGTGGTAGAGCTTCCCAATTGAAGAGTTACACTAGTTCTTGTGTTCATTGTGATGAAAAATTACTAGTTTCTACCATCAACGAAGGAAGATATTACCCATGTAGGGCATGCTTCAATGTCCAAAAGCAGTAACAGAGTGCACCAGGAGGGCTCATAGGCTCCTGTTCATTATACATTTACTGGACACACATTGCTGATTAAGGGTCTATAGTCTATACAGTACAATACCACATAAACTGATATGCATCACAAGACCACAGAAAACAGTCATGGCCTATGTACAAAGCCTAGAGTCAAGCTTCATTAAGTAATCTGGGTCTGAAATTACAACAGAACAGACTACAAGCATAGCAACCAGCAGCAGAGTAATTAACGTGTCCAGAACCAGATGTACCTGATAACCTAAACAGTTAGAAAGGCATGAAACGGAGCAGAATAGCAGCAGGCATACCTTGGTGGAAGCCTGCGTGGTGATCGCCGCCGTGCAGCCATCGCCGACGCTGACCGTGCACGAGATGGTATCCCCCTGCAAAGGCGCGCGCAGCACCAGGAACCGTCAGACTACACCAACCACATCTGAACCGCAAGTACCCAGCAATGGCGCAGCGGTAAGTGTAGAGAATCGAAAGGGGAGGTCCCGGACTCACGGAGACGATGCCGCCGCCGTAGTGAGGGCGTACAGCCAGACTGCGTCGCAGGAGGCGGGGCCCATCTTGGAGGGGGCGATGAGTTTGAGCGGGTACCTGGCGAAGCAGCGGGTCAGCGCCGACCTCCCCCGCACCTTCTGCACCCGCACCGCCCCCGTCGCCGCCTCCGCCATCGCCGGCTGAACACCTCCGGGGTGATTGGTCCGTCTGACGCAGCGGATGGGGCGGGGGCGGTCAACCAGTTGCTAGCTGCAGCTGGCAGATCGAAGCAAAGCCCAATCCGGGCACTAGTTCTCGATCGTCCACCGCAGCAACGGGCCAGGCTGTCCGAGGGCGGAATGGGCTCGGTAATCTGCAGATGTGTTTGGGCCGAGAACGCACACGTGCTGTGTTTTCGGATTTGAAATTGACCGCGGAAATTTGCAAATTGCTAGCCTCAAATAAGCTTTTGTTCCTCTCTATGAATCACCCGACCATACGGTCAGGTTGACTCGGTTGTGCTGACGTGTCGGGGGCAGGTGTGATAAACTGATGATGCTTATCATCTCTACTATAAAAAAAAGCAAAGAGGACACAAAAAACGGTCTGTCATTCGACCGGCGGGCGATGTCCCTCGCTCCGAGCATTCTCGGCTGTCCGCTTTCAGCACCCTGCGCGCGGAAGACGTTGACCTGGAGATTCCGTGATTTCAGTCGCGCGCGATTCCTCCCCCGTCTGTTTCCCTTCGCGCGGATCCCTCCGACCTGCGATCCTTACCCCTGCGTTGCCATCCGCCGCCGCCAAAACTCCCTCAGTCGCCCATCGCCATCCCGCCCCTCCCTTTCCTCGCCTCCGTGCCGCACTAAGCCGCCGCAGCTGCCGCCACTCCGTCCGTCACTCGTCGCGCCAGAAGCCGCTGCCGCCGCCAACACTTCCTCCGTCGCCCGTCGCCATCCACCGCCGCCCCTCCCTTTCCTCGCCTCCGCGCCGCCAGAAGCCGCAGTCGGCGCAACCACTCCCTCCGTCGCCCGTCGCCATCCCGCCGTCGCCATCCGCCGCCGCCCCTCCCTTTCCTTACCTCCGCGCCACTAGAAGCCGCGGCCCCATCCTGAGTCGCCGCATCGCCGCAAGTGACTCCGCCCCTCCCTGAGTCGCCGGAACGCCGACAGCCAGATCTCCGCAGCACGCCAAAGGCCTTTTCGAGCTTTGATTATCCGGTACTTCTTCAGTTCGTTGGGTCTGATCACGGTACTTATCAGTTTCTTAGAATCTGTTGCCTGTTCTGGAATTTTTTGTGGGGACTCATTCATCAGCCCTAGCAGCAGCGTCAGTTCGATGACTCCCGCGGCTGATTTGCCTGAACTCTTGGTTGCCAAGATGCATTCTTAATTAGTTGTTTCAAGCAGCAATACACCCCTTTTTTCTGCCTACAATATTAGCTCTTGTGCATTAGGTTGTCAAGTGGAGGGACAAGGCAGCAATGGTGGAGGCATGCGCAGGAAGTCACAAGAAAAAAGAAAGAGTATGACCAGCTGCTCCTTCAACGCGAGAATAGAGGTATTTGAATTGATCTGGTGGGCGGTGGCTGCTATTCATTTTCAGTTCTTAGTATAGATTTGATGCTGATGCTCAGTTTAATGATTTTTTTCAAGGATGATGAGGAGCTCTTTGCTTTTATATTTCTATAGTCAACAAAATGTAGAAGCTAAAAAACTGAAGACTGTGCAGAAGGAGCTAGCACGAATGTCCAGGGGTTAGGCTTCAGAAATAGCTATTGGACATAACTTAATTTAAATTCTAAAATAGAGCCATTGAATGGTCTTTACCTTGATAAATTATAAGAACTATCCTGAAGCCCATTTATTTTCCTGAAAGGAAAATAATTTGAAATGAATTAGTAGTTTCCGACTAAACTTGATTTCTTCCATGGCATACCTGAGCATCACTAAATATGGCAACCTTTATGTCTGGATAGTTGGCAGAACACTCGATCATTGCATCATTGTTGCTTGGCAAGTATTATCGTTGACATGAGAACCATAGCTTGATATTATGTAGATACAACAATGAGTATAGCATACACTGTGACTTCTGTTTTTCCAAATCTCACATCTCCACATATTAATTTATCCATTGATGTTTCCCTTTCCATCAGATCTTTATGAACATGTATAAAAGCCTGCCATTAGAATGAACAATATTTAAGCCAAGACTTGAAGTTTATTCTGAACATTTCACCCTGCGTGTAGTAGTACATGGTAGAAATTAGGAAAACTGCATCATGCCTTAGTGGTGAAAAAGCAAAGGGGATTCCATATTCCTTTTATATTATCACTCCTACACCGCTAGAGATCTTGAACCTGCTCTAGAAATCCCAACGTGTTATTTTGTTCAGGGAGGGCTGCTTGTTTCTCTGTTCAAACTCTGAAGCAATCACAGTTGTGTGAATCTGTAGTGCCATTACAAAAGGTGTTGTTCACAGATCTTATTTATACACATGCCTACCCAGTTTGCTTGGGACCAAAGGATTGTTGTTGTTATTTTGATATCCGATGTTTATCATTGTGAACCAAGACATCTCCTGTAATGTGCTCTTTCTTTGTTGTCTGTCTCTGTGCCAGGAAAAATTGCAAAAGTTGTCAATTTACCTAAAACTTTCTGTCACCTTGCAGAGGCAGATTGTTCTGGAACAGAGAATAATAGATGCTGTTAGCTTAAAGATACAGGTAATTTTAGTTAATTGGTCGTTGATTAATTGTCATGTGGTATAGCTCAAAGATTCTCTTTGTTCCTCTGTGAAGAAAGTGGCAGAGCATTCAGGTAGAGGTGTACATCTGGAGCCATCTACCTCGGCCACTGTAAGCTTTTGCTCACAGGTATTTGCTATCAGCTGTAGACTTTATTTTCAAACTAATTACGATCCTTAGTTTAAGCGTCCTATAACCTGCTTTTACTTTAAACTAAATTGTTCTTTCTTGCTAGGCATTTGCTAGGCAGAATACTAAATTGTTCTTTCTTTGAGTTGCATCTTCATACGATCCTTTACCAAGTATAGGTGTTGCTTTAAGGAGGACTTCTATTTATTGACTTCACTGTGTTCTTTGGTGGTGTCACCCTCGAATGGCTATCTCATGGTTAAAGCAAATGGTGATCTAAAACAACAATGATTTTCAGTATTTAGTCACAAAGCAATGACGTTCTGATTGATATTTGCCAATTTTGATCTGCTATTTGACATCAGGCCATTTATTACCGGGATTCAGTAGTATAGTTAAGTACTTATCAAAGGATTCAGTAATATAGTTTTTTTTATCCAAAGGATCCAGATTGCATAGCACGAGTATCCTAAGCGGAGAACTTTATAGAAAGCCATATCTGTCTACCAAGATTTAAGAATCACAAGTATCTCAGCCCCTCAAATAAAGTGTGACCATAGTCTCCAGTGCTTTCCTTTGACATTCCATTTTGCTTTTCTCTTGAAGGGTGTTTTTGTTCGTCGGGTTGAGCCTACTGCTCCAGCAAGCAGTGTTTTGCGAAAGGTAACATGTAGTAATTAGATCCAGTTCACATATTGAATACCTTTGGTTGTCCTCTCCAATTTTTGCTGATCTGTCCCACATAATTTTTCTTCATCTTTCCACACAATTTTTCTTCTTGCCACATAATTTTTGCTGCTGCCATGATTGATCTGGCACAGGATATTAGCTTCCTATTAGCTGCTTGATCTGTGCTGTTCTTGCCTCATAATTTTTGCTGCTGCCATGTTTGACAAAACATAGTGCTATACAGCCATCTACAAAAATAAAATGATGCATTGAGCACATCCCCCCTCGGTTAGCAATTTTGCAGATGTAGAAGTACAGTTCCAGTAATGGTTAACCACTATCTAGGTGCTTATTTTCACAAGGAGTGTTACCTTCTAATAATTCATTCACATGTTCCGTTTAAAACAATACACATAAATGGCACCACTTTGGTGTACCTATGTACAGTTTAAAATGTCAAATTGTACCCGCCGTTGCAAATTAAAAAAAGATGCATTACACATAAATTGTTCTCCTGGCATCATCAGACCCTGAGATAGTTGTACCAGCTTTGGAAACTCTTGCTGCATTGGTGAAAATAAATCCTTCAAAGTTGCATATGAATGGAAAGCTAATTAGCTGTGGAGCTATAAACACCCATCTTCTATCAGCTGTAGACTTTTTTTTCAAAATAATTACGATCCTTAGTTTAAGCATCCTATATACCTGCTTTTACTTTAATCATTAGTGTGCACTTCATGCTTTAACCATGATTCTTATCTTGTGTGTTAGCTGACCTGATCAATTACTTGGAAACACTGGAATTTTTGTTAGGCTGACCTGATTACTTTTTACATTATTTGTTTACATGCTATGGTTTACATGTTGATTAAACGCATGGCAAGAATAACCTATCTCAGTTTGGCTACTTTCACTTGGAAGCAAGCTTTATTATTGCTTCCTCATACTGTTGTGATGTATTTTATACTTGCATCCATTTGCCAGCACATGCTCATGAAATATATCAATGAATATTAATTTTCAAGTCTCATGTATCTTGATGCAACTACAGTAAATAGTTACTGAAGTGTATCTTGATGCAACTACAGTAAATAGTTACTGAAGTGTATCTTGATATAACATACACTTTAAAGAGTAATTATAGGTTTGGATTAATCTTCATCTGCATTCATTCTTACTTATAGCTGAGTGAACCATGGGATCGTCATTTGTTAGCTATGACATATTATCAGTTAATCAATAATTCCCCTTCTTAGTGTATGTTATATGGACTTCTCGATCGTGAAAACAATTGCAAATTTTGTGGCAGAAGAGTGAAAGGGTATTTTGCCTCTTCTGAAGTTTGTGCAGGGACTATCGTTTTGATGGAACCATCCGGGTCAATGCGGGATAGGAAACCTTTTACAGATCTCACCAACACAACAATCCAAGGTGAGGATACGGTTGGACATTTGGTTCGTGATGTACTATTGTTACTCATTGTGTCATTCCAATATGATGAAGGTACGCAAACCCCACATCATGTATATCCTAAGGAACGTGATAGAGAGCGCAAGAGATTGCTAGTTGCAACAATGTCTGATGAGAAGAGGATCAAATATAACCGTACAATCCGTGAGAGGCGTATGAGGAGAAAAACTGAACAGGGTGCCATTCAGCACATTCCAAACCATCATCAAGGTACTATTGTGTTCTTTGTTTATCTTCACTCTTGCATCCTTATCTGTCATGATAAAATATTGACACTCTGGAGTTTACGTAGATGACACTGTACACATGGAGGTAGATGAAAACGATGGCTGGCTCCATAGGGGAGATTTGGGAGAAAACAAATACAGACTTCATGTGGGGACAAATGAATCAGGTGCGCCTACACACTTTTGTTGTTTTGGAAAACATGAATGTATCAGAAGGTGCTTTACTTTTATGATCTTTTAAAGATGGAGATGTTGGTTTAATCAATGATGAGGCTCCATGTGGTGAGATGGAAGATTTATGTGATCATAGTTGTATCAGCCCTCTATGTGAAGGAGGTAACCTGTGCTTAATAATCATATGATATGGCTATGATTTCAGGAATTTCTAACTCTAAAACTTTTTTAGATATAAACACCGCATTACGCAACAATGATGATACTTTTGGTGACATGGGGGACGTTTGGGATGAAAGTTGTAGTAGCCCTGTGGGTGAAGCAGGTAATCCCGTGCTGGCTAATTATTAGTGCTTTTGATTATGAATGCTTCCTTTACATGTATAATTTGTACCTTTGTTTCGTAATATTTCATTATATGTTTATGAAAACATCGCATTAATTAATTATGTGTATGTTGGCAACATTTAAATATTGCTGCTATATTGGATTGTTAATTGCCATTATCTTTAATGTTTGATATAAATATTCTGACACATTGCTAAATATAACACATGGATCATATTTATTCTTCATAAATCAAACAGATATCTTGTTATTCTCAATGGTTGCCATCTTAATGCACCAAACACATTAACCAAACATCAATGCAACTCATTTTTTAGGTGCTGGATTAGAACCATGTTCCATGGATGATAATGACCTCACACCTAACGAGCGTAGGCGTAGAAGGGATAGGGCACGTAGGGCGGCAATGTCTTCGGGGCAGAGGGCTCTAATAAATAAGAGGCAGCGTGATTTGAGAGCTGCAAAGAAATTATTGATGACGCCACAGGACAATATAGAGAAAAGAAGACAGGCCAGCAGAGACTATAAAAAGATGGTTAAGGAACGACGGGCGAGCAATTTGCATCCTGACTCTATCGCTATGGCAAGCCCTCACTTTACCCCGGAGCTGGTATTCCCTCTTGCTGATAAATCGCCGTTAAGAATATCGGATGATATGGAAATCCCCCTTGTAAACGGCAGGCCTGTTTACATCCAGTCAGCTGTGGAGCAATCCCCTACAGTCGTTACCCCCCAGCTGGTCCCTGCAAACCACACCATCCATAGCAAGCATGTGACTCCTGGAATTAGGAATTCACGTCTAAACCAGCGTAATCAAATGTTTGAAGCAACCATTGGCAGAAATACCAAATGGCCTGCTTGTGAAAAATTCAATTATACGAGCCAGCCAACTCAAACGTCTTGTGTCATGGACAATGGTAATTAGCTCACATCCTTTGCCCACCTTAGTATTCATATATTATATTATTATGATATTTAAAGTAACCTACATTTATCCTACTGCTATTCTACTACTAAAGGTGGCACCCAAACGGACGCTCGCGACTCCCATCGTTTCACTGCATCTAATGTATTTGGAGCCGGTAAAAAGAAATTCACTTTGCTTATTTGTCAATACCTCTTCTATGTCTCACCGCAATTAATCTTTCGCAGAAAATACTAGGCCTGCACCTAATGACGCTACAGGTATTCAGACACAACCATCTGTTGTTGACGAGCCGTATTCAATGCCTCCACATGGTGGGCAGGCAGAGACACATGCCTCCATGGAAGAGGACGGTAAATGTTGCACGTGCTTCCTGCATGCTATTATTCTACCTATGTAAATACGTTTGTCTCATCACTCTTGTGCTAATGTTGCATCAGATTGTGATGAGAACATCATATTTGAGGACGACGAGGAAGAGGATGAGGGGTACCTTTTTGGAGGCCAAGGTACACCCCGGCACATCTATGTGACCTTTGACTTATCTTATTTTCAAAATCTAACACTTCATACTCGTGCTAATTATTAGAACCTGATGATTGGGAAGCTGATGAGGATGTCGATCTCGAGACGGCTAATGAAGATCCCAACAAACCCGATGTACTAGATCCATATGATGCGGTTTATGCCAATGTCCCTAACATGACGCACATGCTCAAGCCAGCGGATAACTGCGAGCACTGCAATGCAAAGAAGTTTGAGTCCGAGCCACCTGGATTCTGTTGTCATAGTGGAAAGATTCATCTTTCCACCCATGAGACACCACTGGAACTCATGAGATTGTGGTCGAGCTCGGACGCTGATGCTAGGCATTTCCATGCAAACATCAGATATTTCAATGGCCACTTCTCTTTCACTTCTATGTACTGTAAGCTTGATCGTGTGACCACCGATGTGAGAAACTGTGCAATTTACACATTCCGTGCCCATGGTCAAATCTACCATAACATAAGATCATTTGGTAAAGAGGATGGTCACGAACCTAGTCACCTCGAGCTTTATTTTTACGACGACGATCCGTCTCTTGAGCATAGGCTCCGCAAGTGCCGTGAGAAGTCTGCCCAAGAAGACAGGGAAGTCATCCAGAGGCTAAAGGACATCTTACATGGCATTAATCCCTACTCAGAGAATCTTAGGAGTATGGGTCAGGTTGACAACCTTGAGGATTACCATGTTGAGTTGAACCTTGACCAACGGCTAGACCAGAGAACATATAACGTGCCATTAACGTCAGAGGTTGCTGCCGTTTGGATTGAGGGGAGCGAGCGTCGGGGCCAGTTTGATAATAGTGTTGTCCTCCAAGGGAAGGATAGGTCGATCCATGGCATCCGGTCCTACCATGGGTGCTACGATGCTCTCTCATACCCGCTATTCTTTCCGAGAGGTGAGCTTGGGTGGCACAACTGCATTCCAAAAGTTGGTGTGACTATGGCTGAAGTTAATAAAGCTCGAGCGATTCGCAAGGCGCGTGCTGATGGTGGTGGTGACGATGATGCTGGTAAATTCAGATGTGTTTATAGTGTCTTACAAACATTAGACAAATGTTCCGCATGTCGTCAATCACGGTACTAACATGAACAATGTTTATGTGTGTAGGGTCTGCTGGAAATAAATGTGTCTCCGTACGTGATTACTATTGCTACAAATTCCAGATGCGGCCTGGGATTTTTAATCCTATACTATACGGCAAGCATCTATTCCAGCATTTTGCCGTCGACACCTACGTTAAGATCGAAAGCTTGTGTCTAGACTACATCCGCAACAATCAGGACATTCTTAGGGCTAACCTATACCAAGGTTTGGTTGACAGCTGGCGTACGGGGGTGGAAGACGCTGATGAGGTTGGTAAACGTACTGTGCTATCGCCGACTTTCATCGGAGGGCCCCGTAATATGAGGCGTCGGTACATGGATGCGATGGCTCTGGTATGAAAGTTTGGTAAACCGGATATCTTCCTCACAATGACGTGCAATCCTAATTGGGATGAGATCAAGAATGAGCTTTATCCTAGTCAGAGTCCACAGGACCGTCCAGATCTTATATCTCGAGTGTTCAGGGTGAAGTTGGAGGAGCTTAAGAAGATGTTGATCGAAAAAGACATACTTGGAAAGGTCCGTGCATTCGTATATGTCGTGGAGTTCCAGAAGAGGGGCTTGCCGCATACACACTTTTTGCTAATAATGCAGAGGAAGTACAAGATCATGTGTGCAGAACAGTATGACCTGCTTATCTCTGCTGAGCTACCAAATAAGAAGAAGTACCCTGACCTCTATAGAATGGTGACGAAGCATATGATGCATGGCCCATGCGGGATGCTAAATTCATTATGTCCATGCACAAGGGGACGTACTTCATGCAAGAACCGTTACCCGCAGCCATTCTGCGATTCAACGTCGCAAGGTAAGGATTCGTACCCCATCTATCGGCGACGCGATGATGGTTGTAAGGAAATAATTAGAGGTCACATCCTGGAAAGTCAGTGGGTCATCCCATACAACCCATGTCTGCTGCGTACTTTCAATTGCCACATCAATGTTGAGGCATGTAGTAGCATTAAATCCATGAAATACCTATTCAAATACACATACAAGGGCCATGACAGTGCGTCTGTGGCTGTTAGGGAGGCTGGAAAAAAAGATGACAAGGGGAACGTTGATGAGATCACACAGTATAGAGAGGCCCGGTGGGTGACACCTCCAGAAGCGATGTGGAGGATATATGGCTTTGACTTGAGCAAGAACCATCCACCAGTGCAGCAGTTGCAGCTTCATCTTCCCGACATGCATATGGTTACATATCATAAACGGGACAAGATCGAACGGGTTGTCAAGTGTCCAGGTGCCGACGAGTCAATGCTGACAGCGTACTTTGACTACAACAGGCTTCATGAGGAAGCTCGAGGAATCTTGTACCGTGACTTTCCGGAGCATTATACTTGGGAGTCTAATGGTAAATTTTGGAAACCAAGGAAAAACGCCGTATACCAGGTCGGGAGACTCGTATCGGCTCATCCGGCTGAGGGGGAACGCTACTTTCTTCGGGTTCTCCTGAACCATATTACTAGGGCTGCTTCATACAGGGACCTAAGGACCGTTGACGGTGTGCTCCTACCCTCGTTCCGTGAAGCTGCGGAGAGGCGAGGACTAATCGAAGAAGATAATACACTTGATGAGTGTCTTACTGAAAACAGTTTGTTCCATATGCCATCCTCATTGCGTAGGTTATTCGTGACAATATTGGTATTCTGTGAGCCGAATGATGTGTTTGGGTTGTGGACAAAACACCTTGACACAATGTCAGAAGACTACAGGCGCAACAATCCAAACCCGAGTCTGGTGGAACAGATGGTTTTGATTGACATTAGGAATATGTTGCAATCAATGGGGAAGGACATAAGGTCGTTCCCTCTCCCAGGAATTGACGACGCATATGACGATGCTAGCGGTATCCCTCGTGAGATATTTGAGGAGGCAAGCATTGATCAGGATCCGGAAGATGTGGGACTATCTGATTCCCTAAACGAGGAGCAGAGGGCTGCCTACAAAGAGATAATGTCCAAAGTGGACACCGAACAAGGCGGTTTGTTCTTTGTAGATGGACCTGGCGGCACAGGAAAGACATTTTTGTACAGGGCACTTCTCGGAACCCTTCGCAATCAAAACAAGCTTGCCATTGCTACAGCTACATCTGGTGTCGCAGCATCTATAATGCCTGGTAGGAGGACGGCCCACTCACGTTTCAAGATACCCCTTACTCTTGAGGATGGTGGTTGTTGTAGTTTTACCAAACAGAGTGGTACTGCAAAGCTACTGCAGCAAGCATCTCTCATCATTTGGGACAAGACGTCTATGGCAAAGAGGCAAGCTATGGAAGCCCTAGACAACAGCCTACATTATATAATGGGCCGGCAGGATCTACCGTTTGGTGGGAAGACTGTTGTCTTTGGAGGGGATTTCAGACAGGTTCTCCCTGTTGTACGGAAAGGATCCAGGGCTCAGATAGTCGATGCTTCTCTACGGAGGTCGTATCTTTGGGAATCCATGCACCACCTTAAGCTCGTGCGCAACATGAGGGTGCAGAGTGACCCGTGGTTTGCGGAATATCTATTGTGCATTGGTGGTGGCACGGAGGAGGTTAACGGAGATGGTGATGTATGTCTTCCTCACGATATATGTGTCCCGTACTCTGGGGATTCCGAGAAAGATCTTGACAGGTTGATTGAATGCATCTTTCCAAACCTCAATGCAAACATGACAAACAAGGACTACATCACCTCCAGAGCGATTCTATCCACACGTAATAATTGGGTGGACAATATTAATATCAAGATGATCGGCATGTTCTAGGGTGGGGAGATGGTGTACCATAGTTTCGACTCCGCGATTGATGATCCGCATAACTACTATCCGTCGGAGTTCCTTAACACATTGACTCCCAACGGGCTTCCTCCACATTTGCTAAAGCTCAAGATCGGCTGCCCGATCATATTGCTTAGGAGTATCGACCCTACGAATGGGTTGTGCAATGGTACAAGGTTGGTGGTTCGAGGCTTCCAAAAAAATTCAATCGATGCTGAAATTGTGCTGGGACAGCATGCCGGAAAGAGGGTTTTCCTTCCTCGAATACCGTTGTGCCCCTCTGACGATGAGATGTTCCCATTCCAATTTAAGAGGAAGCAGTTCCCTATTAGGCTCAGCTTCGCCATGACGGTCAACAAGTCACAGGGCCAAACTATACTAAATGTGGGTGTGTACCTGCCCGCCCCTGTGTTCTCTCATGGTCAATTGTATGTTGCTATGTCTAGAGCAACAACCATAACGAATATCAAGATCCTCGCCCTCCCACCTAACGCAGAGGCAGACGAGGAACATACTAAAAAGAAGGAAAAGAAAACTGCTAATAAGAAAGTGAATGGTCAGGGTAATCAAAATAACAATGAACAAAAAGGTAGTTCAGAGAAGAAGAAAAGGGTACCAACAGTAGATGGCACGTATACGAAGAATATTGTATACAAGGAGGTTCTAACACCTTAGGCGAGATAATATAATGATTATTCGTGCGTGTCTTACACTTTTCATTTATTTTTTTAAAATACTTAACTCATCAATTTCATGTTTCTTTGGTCTTGGCAGTTGCTAGACTTGAGTGGCATTTTCACTGTGTTTTTCTGTGGTATTGTGATGTCACACTACACTTGGCATAATATGACAAAGAGCTCAAGAGTGACAACCAAGTAATCATACTCACTCCATAATTTATTCCACCAGTAATGTTCATAGCAAGTTAAATAAAAAGATATCAATTGATTTTCTTTGGATTTTTTTATCTACTCAGGCATGCCTTTGCAACTTTGTCCTTCATTGCCGAGATTTTCCTTTTCATGAATGTTGGTATGGATGCGTTTGATATCGAAAAGAGGGAGTTTGTCAGTGACAGGTCAGTTTAATGCACTTTCTAAAACTGGCTGGTCTGCAACTTGTTCAGGTACTTTTATGTTAAGAGATGTTGACAGCAATTCCAGGATTATCTTGCATTTTAAATTTGAATGCACTCAAATATCATATCGATTCTCTACTTAAATCATTTTAACACTTCATTTTTGCGTGATGGAAGGGTTACAGTTGGTCCTGATAAAGTAATAAACAACTTATTTACTTAATTCTGCTGGTTTCCACTGCAAACTCTGCAATGTTTTTGAGTCTAATGATGACATTTTGGGTATTGCATTAGATCAGGATATGTTTTGGATCCATTATTTGCCTCATAATGGTTAACCGTGTTGTGTGAAATGTTGCTGGGTCCAAACAGCAAGCACCAGTAAATAACAACATTTTTGTGAACTGTTGCAGATGTTCATCGGTGATGGAGCCAAGCTTGTTCGAGATGCTTTTCAGTTGGCCAAGGAGAAAGCTCTCTGCATCATATTTTATTGATGAAATTGATGCTATTGGAACAAAGCGTTTTTCATCTATCTTCTAGCGCACGAAGCGAATGCCTGGAGGACAAGACTACCAGGCATTGAAAAACATTTTCTTTGGTGCATCACATGCAAAAAAAAATAGGATAGATGGGGTGGCATTTGGATGACCTGTTTTATATTTATTTCGCGAATCCAATCTTGGATGATATACTTATTTCATATTTATACATATTTTATACTTTTATTATCCTGTTGAATCCAATGTTTTGCAATATAAAAATTTTGTTGCCCGTAGCAACGGACGGGCACGATCCTAATATTAATAATATGTTTGGTTGCATGTACTATTTAAGTTCATGTGTGAAATGGTTCGTGAATAAATAAAATGGTTCATTAATAAATCTGGTCCTAAATGTTTGTAGGTAACCGTACAAACCCACTTACGATGGAGCCACCCGCGAACTAATTTTTTCCCAAGAGCGATGAGGTTAAAAAAATTAGTTGCACACGCACCACTTGGCTCGTGAACCAAACACATACTTCATCAGCGGATCGGCGATCATGCTCGTACCAAACGAGCCAGCGACGACAAGGGTGAGGCTGATTTTTTCCTTCTTCTTCCTCACTCCTCTCTTTATCTTCTTCTTCTTCCTCCTTCTCTTTAGTCATGGCTAAAATTTTTAGAGGCTCTGTAACTGCATAGTAATAGGGGGACTCCAGCCCTCAGCCCCCACACTTAATGTGCCCCTGAGTGACGGCGAGAAGCTACTCCCACTCCGGACGCAAGCTAGCATATCAACAACTCCGTACAGGTAAAGTGCTACACCGGAGTGTGGGTCTCGACGTAGTGCGATTTCTTATCAAAAGGCATCAAAGTGCTTGAGTCAGTAATATCTACACGTCTTAATATTTGTGACAATTCCTCTCTTAATATATATTGCTATAGATGTTGACATACTGTCTTTATACATTTTTTACTTCTTACTCTCTTCTATTTAAGAGCTCACTGTGTAGTGAGGGGCTTGCCCTCTGGTCTCGCTATGGATCTGCCTTTGGTTCAGTTCCTACTTTAGGCACATTTGTTTGGGTTGCAGCTTTTTATTCTGAAAAGCTAACACTAGTTTTTAGAAGATGTGTTTAGCTTTCTAAGCTAAAAAACTACCAAAAGCTCGTAAAATTGAGCTTTCCAGCTTTCCATATGAACTTAGCTTTTCCGGACTTCCAGTTTTTGGAAGTTACACGAGAATATCGCTTTTTGTTTAAGCTTTTTGCTTTTCATTCTAAGAAGCTATCAAGAATAGGATTGGCAGTAGGGCGCCATGATGCTTTTTAATGAGATGAAGTCGTTCACTTCCAATGCTTATATCACCAGTTGTGCTTAAGGCCAATCTCAATGGAGAGTTTCATGACATTAAATTCAATGCCACATTACCAAAATTGCTGACTTCGCAAGGTAATTAATAGAGAGAGTTTCATCAGATGAGAGAGGAGTTTCATCTCCATGACACTCATCTGGCACAGTTACCTAGTTCTCAGTCTAGATAACTGTACAATAAAACTATGCACTGAGACTGACCTAAGGTACACCACAACCGAGCCAAATGGTGTCATCCTGGTGCAGCTGAACGAGCTCCAATGAGGTGGAGGACGCGTCCAAAACAAAAATCCCACTCACCTTCCATGAGAGTTCATATGATTGTTTGAGGTAGGAAATACAGATTGTTCTATTGAGGTAAGGATGTGTTTTTATTTGTGTTACGTAGAATTGAGATGTAAGGTGGAATGTGATTTCTATTAGCTTTCCATAATATTTTCTTATAATATTTTGAGGAGATAATATAAACTTTTTCCTGCTCCCTCCGTTCCAAATTGTAGGTCGTTTTAGTTTTTTTAGATTCATATATATTATTATGCATCTAAATATAGTATATATCTAGGTGTGCAATAATATTTATGAATATAAAAAAATCAAAATAATCTACAATTTGGAACGGATGGAGTAATATTTTAACCTTGCTCGCCACGAACGAGCTTTCCAAAGTTTTTCTTTGAATCCCGATCCGTTGAGCAAAAATCAGGAGTGGCTAGTGGCTAGTGGAGTGGGCACCGGAGCACACCGGTTTGGCTTGGGCGCGACACGTTTCGGGCGCGCCCGTGCGTGGTCGGGCCACCGCACCCCACCGGCCAGGCCACGTTCCCATGGCGGCGCGCCACCGGCTCCTTTCCGCCCACCGCACCGCACCGTCCTCCGCCCCGACGACCCGATATTCCGATCCCATCTCAAATTCTCAATTCACTTCAGTTCAATTCAGCGCGGCCAGGCCACCTTATCTGTGCCTGTGTCCAGTCCTGTCACCACGCTCCGCTCCACTGCTCTGCCTCTGCAGCCAGCGCTCGCGCCCGCCCGCGCCATGGCCGCCGCGACAGCGTCCACCGCCGCCACGCTGCTCCCCGGGCCGGTCGTCGGCTCCGCGGCGTCCGCCCCATCCACATCTCGCAGGAGGCGCCTCCTCGCCTTCAGGTACGCGCGCACGGACCCCTCATCCTTACCTCTCTCGCTCGCTCGCTCGCTCCCGGCGCCGGCGGCCGCCCACAAGGTGTTCGACCTGTTGCCCGCACTATGCCACCGTGCGAACCAACCGCAGTGCCACCCTGCAGTTGGGAGTGACAGGCAGCCGAATTCCCACGAATTTCCGTTGGTAGGATGCGCGCTAGCTAGTAGACTGATCGGTCGATCGATTCGTGCCTCTTCCGCATTGGCGCAGGTGCCAGTCGACCAGCGTCGACAAGGAGCAGGAGCAGCCGCCCAAGCCGAAGCAGCGGAACATGCTCGACAACGCCAGCAACCTGCTCACCAACTTCCTCAGCGGCGGCAGCCTCGGGGCCATGCCCGTCGCCGAGGGAGCCGTCACCGACCTCTTCGGCAAGCCCCTCTTCTTCTCGCTCTACGATTGGTTCCTCGAGGTGAACGCGCGACCCCTCCTCCCGCTTTCCCCTCCCACGCATTGGCATCACTTCGTTTTTAATACACTCTGTTCTCCACTTAGTTGGGCCTTGATCATATAGGAAAATCAGAATGGAAACTATGTTTGAGGACAGCTCGTGCAGCACTGACCGAGTTATGGTCTCTTAATTCGCAGCATGGCTCTGTGTACAAGCTTGCTTTTGGACCCAAATCTTTCGTGGTCGTCTCTGACCCCATGGTCGCTAGACACATCCTCCGGGAGAATGCTTTCTGTTACGATAAGGTATGATGTCTAACATATTCTATTGGCTCCATAATTGTTAGAAATTCTAGATGGCTTTCTACCAAAATTTCCTGACGCCCATGATGGCTGCCTGTTTATTTATATAGTATTATTGTACTTGAAATCAGGGAGTTCTCGCTGAAATTTTAAAACCAATTATGGGGAAGGGTCTTATACCTGCTGACCTTGATACCTGGAAGCAAAGGAGAAAAGGTTAGAAAGGTTGGATATTGAATCATATTTTCTGTGCTTTCAAGTTTGCACTGAGTACGATACTGCATATTTCTCTGCATTAATCTCCAGGCCTGTGCTGTTAGTCAGAAGTAACAGGTTGACCAGTGGGTTGTGCTCCAAAATTCAGTCCTTGCTAGTTCTGTTTTCCAATCCGATATGTTTTTTAGCTTAACTGATGCTTAAAGACGAGATCTCCAGGCCTGCAAAATTATCCTAGGGGTTCTTTCAACCCTGAATTAATTAGCTTGTATTTTGCCTTGAGGCTGAAAATAAAACTATTAATGCGATCTTTAACAGTTACTACTGTTTTACGAGGCAATTGATCAATATAATCGAATTGATTTAGAGATTATTTGAACTCCATGTATGCATAACACGTAATATTTTACTGATGGCACAACTTATCCAATCCTTGCGCTCTGCAGTTATAACACCTGGGTTCCATGCCTTATTCATTGAAGCTATGGTGAGAATATTTACTAAATGTTCAGAAAGAACAATATCAAAGCTTGAAGAGCTTACTGAAAGCGAAAGCCAAGTCATAGTGGACCTTGAAGCTGAGTTCTCTAATTTGGCACTCGACATAATTGGCTTGGGTGTGTTCAATTTTGATTTCGACTCAGTAACTAAGGAATCCCCTGTAATCAAGGTTGGTATAGATATATCTGTAGTCCTAATATCTTATGCTTATTTCTGCATAGGATGTGCTGTATATGCTAGAATAGAGAGATTGAGCAAAAATACGAAAGAAGATTCATAATGCATGACTATCTTGAGACATATGGATTATGCTTTTTTTTGTTCTCTGCTTTAAGACGTCCTGTTTCTGTTATGCAGGCAGTGTATGGAACACTTTTTGAAGCTGAGCACCGATCCACCTTTTACATTCCCTATTGGAATCTTCCTTTGACAAAATGGATAGTTCCAAGGCAGCGCAAGTTCCATAGTGATCTCAAGGTCATCAACGATTGCCTTGATAATCTTATAAAAAATGCAAAGGAGACAAGACAGGTTTGTGCAACTGCAACGCAATTCTCACATGGTGGCATTTTAAGGAGCTTGTTGTAGTTATAATGTTGTTGTAAACTTGCTATATAGGAAGCTGATGTGGAAAAGCTCCAGCAAAGGGACTACTCATCTCTGAAGGTTGGCTGCTATCCTCCTTCCTTTTTGGCTCGTTCCAGTGTCACAACTCACCAGCTTACCTTTCTGAACTTCTAGGGAGTTTTTGTGAATAGTAGGTCATATTTGCTCTATCATTCTTGTAGGATGTCAGCTTGCTGAGGTTCCTTGTTGACATGCGAGGAGCTGATGTTGATGATCGCCAGGTAAATTGTGAGAACAGGGCACTTGAGAGTTTTATATTATGCTGTCTGTCTCTTCATTTATGCAGCAAACTATATAAATTTCATGGCTTGTGACAGCTTCGGGATGATCTTATGACAATGCTTATTGCTGGACATGAAACAACTGCTGCTGTTCTAACATGGTCTGTTTTTCTGCTAGCCCAGGTATGCAAATGTTATCACAGAATGCCTCAAGTAATTAAATTTGGCTTGAATATCTTATGTTCATAATGTATTGTGATGCAGAGCCCTACCAAGATGAGAAAAGCACAGACAGAGGTTGATTCTGTTCTCAGCAATGGAGCAATTACCGTGGAATCCCTGAAGAAATTAGAGTATATCACTAGTGTTACCATTATTTCGAATTCGATTCTTCTATTTATCATTTCTCTAGGGATAAGTGTACACCAATACCATCATATTATCAACAACAGCATATCCATCGCATCCAGCTTCTCTGGAATTACTAGATATAGTTTATACATCAGAAATATTTTTTCCTTTCTCTCATAAAACCTTTACATTGTCCTCTAGGTACATAAAATTGATCATTCTTGAGGCTCTTCGTTTGTATCCTCAGCCACCATTGTTAATCAGGCGTTCTCTCCGTCCAGACAAGTTGCCAGGTACCATCTGTTCTCTAACATCCTTAGTTTTCCCCCCATACAATCCAAAGGATGTTTAGTGGTTGCTGAGTAATTAGGCTGGTCCACGGCAGATGTTGCGAAGAGCATGTCATCAGCACAGAAATTCGAATTAAATAATAGTCATATTCTCCTTTAATAAAGAAAGCCGCCATTATGTTCGACTTATGAAAATGTTGACCTGAAACTTTCCACTAATGTGAAACTTTTTGTTGTGAGTCAAATTTAAAAAATGTATGCACATGACTTTGTAGGTTGGGGTTCTGATCTAAACTTCAGTATGTGGAAGTAGTTTTAGTTTCATCGCACGCTAAGACTCAGCTGCTGAAGTAGTTTTAGTTTTTTTTCCTTCTAAAAACGCAGTTCTTGTATGTATAGTGGCTGCATCATAGTTCAGTTCATTTATGTCTCGCATTTGATTTCACTAGATGCATCCTGTTACTATGATGCTCTTTGAAACTTATTTAGTTTTTGATGAATTAATTTAGTGACAAGCAGGGTATGTTGCCTTTGCTGATACAAGCCCTTGAAATTCCTCATGATTATCTTGCATCTATTTGTGCAGGTGGGTACAATGGAGCAAAAGAGGGATATGAGATACCAGCTGGGACTGATATATTTGTTTCGGTGAGTTAGGCGACTGCTGTCTTGTTTTTTTAAGGATTGTGCAACACCGATGGTTATAGACTTTGCTGCATTGTAAATGGTTCAATCCATGCCATTGCTTGCCTTATGGTAAATTCTGGCCCTGCAGATATACAACCTCCACCGATCCCCATACTTTTGGGACCGGCCAAATGAATTTGAACCTGAGAGATTTTCAGTTCCAAAGAAGGATGAGAGCATAGAAGGCTGGTCTGGTTTTGATCCCGAACGGAGCCCCGGTGCAATGTACCCCAATGAGGTCTGGTTCAACAATATTCGCTTCAGCCTATCCACCACCGTATGCATTTATGTCCAACAGAACTTGTTGCCCTTTTACCAGATCATAGCCGACTTTGCTTTCCTTCCCTTTGGTGGAGGACCCCGCAAATGCGTGGGAGACCAGTTCGCGCTCCTGGAGTCAACAGTGGCGCTGGCCCTGCTGCTGAGGAAGTTTGATGTGGAGCTGAGGGGATCGCCGGACGAAGTGGAGATGGTGACGGGCGCCACCATCCACACAAAGAATGGGCTGTGGTGCAGACTGAGGCGGCGGACGACTTGATCAAACATAGCTTTTACACCGAGAAGTAGCTCTCATTCTTGACTTCTTTGATATGCTTTAGCCAACCAAGCTAAACAGCCTGATGAACAGTGAGTGAGGATCATGTACATGGAAACATCTCTTGTAGCGCAATAGGCACAACCATTTCTGTGCATACCAATCTGCTTGAGCTTGACATTCTGGTGCAAGTACTGCTTGCATAGTTTTACACATGCTCCATGTCCCGATGCTAATTGCCAACCAAACTGATGAGACAATCAAGGTGGCGTGAGCCACTGTCTGTCTGGGGGCTGACGTGTCCCGGCCGTTCCGTCTGAACTCGGGTAACCTCCTCCTGTCCTGTGTGAAGCAAGTTAGGTTTCAGTGATGTGTTTGCTTTGGCATGGCAGGTAGCATCACCATCACCCATCACCAGTTCATCACCATGTGCATGGAAGCTGGGGGGCGCACAGCGGCTGATGCGTTGCTGTGCCGTGCCGCCTCGGGATGCATGCGGCGCAGGGAACAACAGCAAGAACAAGAAGCCCACAGGAATGAACAACCGGATGGACCTGACGACGGGGCACGACTGCGACGGGTAAGCAGGCGCCTCACCATGAATCTCCCTCCTCCTCCACGGGCGTCGTATCGTATTCGTATACACGTACGCGCCCTGATTACTTGTACTGGCGTGGGCACGCCGCGCGCTTCTTTGACGGCGAAAATTCGCCGGGGTTGAACTGGAGAATTTCGCCCGGCTGGTTGTGCGTGGTTTCAAGGCGAAGCCGCACGTTTCTGGACCTTTTGCGGTCAGCAAAAACTCGCTGTCGGTACGAGCTGTATGTATATGGGGTAGGACGATCGTGTCCGGTTATGCGAGATCTGGGTTGACAGTGAAAGCCTTTGGTCCAGGGCATTACCAGATGCTTAAACCCCAAGTAACTCTTCAATTTTCCCGAGTAACATTCCTTGTTCGGTTAATCCCCTTCCTAAAAGGATTGAGGGGGATTTAATCCCTCCCAATCCTCTCCCAATCCCCTCCAATCCTATCCAATTTCCTTCAAACTGAACAAGGTCTAAATTGAACGGCAGAGCAACTATCTTAAACGGTGAGATTAACCCTTGAAGGTAAAACAAAAAGGTAGAAAATGGTAAGTTTCGTAACTTTGACCTTGGCTAGAGGTCTGACCACGGCGGCCTAATTGTGGGAACCTTGGACCTTTGGTATAGGGAAGCAGAACGTTCTGCTAACAAGTTCTTGAGAGAAACTTCTAGAAAGAGGATCAGATCAGCCACAGCATGATGGAATCGTTGAAGTTAGTGCTGCCGCCCTAGAACGACTTGAACTTTCAACGGCATATGCTTCTTTGAATTTTCCCTCCTTTTTCCTGTTGAACTCGTGGGATACATGGGATCTTTCAGAGATTGCAGGACCTGTTCAACTTATAGGAGATCGCAAGCTAGGATATATTTTGGGTTAAAATTTAAATATTACATTTTCCATTTATTCGTCGGCTCGACCCCACTTATGCAAAAGAAGAGTAAGGTGAACATGAAAGAAAAATCGATTTGCGCCATTCCTGTATGGAGTATATTTGAGCTGACTGAAAGGTTGGAGTGGTGTAGGGATGGCAAAACGACCGGGTGAGGAAGTGGTCTAGACCCGCCGGGGGTGTTTGGGAGGAGGGGGCTAAACTTTAACCCTGTCACATCGGATGTTCGGATACTAATTAGGAGGACTAAACATAAGCTAATTACAAAACTAATTGTAGAACCCCTAGGCTAAATCGCGAGATGAATCTATTAAGCCTAATTAATCCATCATTAGTGAATGGTTACTGTAGCACCACATTGTCAAATCATGGACTAATTAGGCTTAATAGATTCGTCTCGTGATTTAACCTAGGGGTTGTGTAATTAGTTTTGTAATTAGTCTAGGTTTAATACTCCTAATTAGTGTCCGAACATTCGATGTGACGGGGGCTAAAATTTAGCCCCCTCCTCCCAAACACCCAATTCATACGCAGAGATCAAATCTGTTAACATGGTCAGGAAAGGCGAAAGCAATAGGAAATTCATAGTGAACCAATTGACTTCCACTAAAAGGAAAAAACCAGGTAAACGAATTGACCTGTGCGAAGCAGGTGTCACAAACGTAAAAGCCTGAAGCTGGCTTCGCAGAAAGTAATGTGTCTATGTGACGAAGTTTGATAAATACTACTCACTCCATGTCAAAATGCAAGAGGTATTAGTTTTGTCCTAAGTTAAACTTATCTAACTATAAAATTGCACTAACATCCATAACATTAAATCAGTTTTACTAATCTACCATGAAATATGTGTCTTGACAATACATTTATTGGTATTGTAGATGGTAAAAATTTCTTATATAAACTTAATTAAAGGTAGAGAAATTTGATTAGGAAAAAACTAGATCCCTTACATTTTGTAATGGCGAGAGTACTACATATGTAAGCGGGACACGGTTCATTGCAAAAGAAAATTTAGGGCTGTTCGGTTGAGAATTATGCGAATATACATGGGTATACATGATGAAGAAGCGAACCAGGGTAATCTTTGCTCTAGCTCCCTCCCTAACACTACATGATATTAGGCGAAACCATTACATGATGTCCTTGCCTCCTTGGTGATCCTTCAGCCAATAAAGATGTTGCCTTGCTTAGGGCAAATAATATGGGCCGGTGAAAACTTGAGATTGACTTGTAGCTGCCTAATCTATAGGGCTGAAGTATTCAAATTCTTGTGACATGCGCGCACGAGGCGAAGTGGCGATTGGCAAACAGCTATCTTGTAGGGGAAAACTCCGTGATGGAACATCATGAAGCAGCTTGGTGGTCTTTGCAGGAGAACAATGGGCACCCGAATTTAAATTGAAGATGAAATAATGGAGCTAGATGAGAGGGTGTACACATCGCTTATTTCTTCTCCCCATGAGAAAAATCATGTAAAATAAAATCCGCACAGGTTGGGACTGTACGGAATCAGATGCCGATGTAACCATAGCAACCACCCTATTTCCTTCTGTTAAGGTAAAATAGTTATTATGGTCTTTGAACTTTGCACCAAGGGTCAAGTTCGTCCCTCAACTTTTAGATTGATCAATTTAGTGCCTCAACTTTCATTTTTAGCCAAACTCGTCCTTATGCTGATATAGTGCTCTATATTAGCATGAGACTAATGCAAAAAGTCACTTTTACCTTTGGCTCTAGTAGGGCAAACATGTATGTGCTCATACCTCTTAATACACACGCCATAATATATTTTTAAACTAACACAAAATATGATTTCTAAAAAATGTATCTACTCATACTTTTTAAGTCATGCATGTGCTCATACGAATTTTATATGCAAAATGTATGTAATCAAATAAGCATGTACCCGTATTATTTTGGCATACATACAATTCATTGTATGTACGCATGCTTTAAAATTGAAATTGACATGTGCTCACATACTTATGGTACAGTATACATGATCCACATATGTATTCATACTCTCTCGATAAACACAAATATGCTCATATTTATTTTGGATCATACTGTTATTATAGTTCTAAAGGTGGAAATTGAAGAGGGAAAGAAGGAGACAAGGGTATAAAAGACTTTTCGTATCAGTTTCATGCTAATATGGAGCTCCATATCAGCACAAAGGACGAGTTTGATCAAAAATAAAAGTTGAGGGACTAGATTGACCAATATGGTGGAGCTTCATATCAGCACAAAGGACGAGTTTGATCAAAAATAAAAGTTGAAGGACGAATTTGACCCTAGGTGCAAAGTTCAGGGACCACAATGCCTATTTTGCCTTCTGTTAATGGCTAAACAGGAGTTGGACAGTTCGGCATCAACCAGGATTTTTAGATAGAGTCCACAGGCCAACTCCCTGCTTCCTTCCCTCCACACCAATCAACCGTTGACAGGTCAACGTCCTGGTGGGACCCGGTCCACACCAAATCCTAACCAAACCCTATCCTTTCTCCATCCTTTGTTTCTTTTGCATTATCCTATGAACTCTCACATGTGGTAAAATAGCGACCATGACAGGTAATACTCTATTGCCAAAGACTTGCAGGTCATTTTCTTGGCTGAGTGACGGTAGATGGAACCTGTTCTTCTTTGTGCTGTATCCGAAAGCACCACCATCCACTGTTTTTACACACCACATGTGAAGCCCAGTGCTTTTCTGGTCAAAAACTTATCACCAAATGTCCAAATCTAGCAGTTACCACTTATGCATTATTTAATTTTGTTACATTCCAAATGTTAAAGATAAATAAACTGACAGAAGGCACATACGATTTTAACTTCTACTTAATTATATACTCACTCCGTCATGAAAAACAAGTTGTTATAGAAATTCTATGGCAGATTAATAAAAAAACTAAATTGATCTTGATTATCTATATTTATTAGTTATGTTCGGTGCTAATTGACTACTACATATATGCACATGCTAAATGGGTAACAACGACATGTTTTTTGGATGATTAAACATTGCTCGCTCCTATGATTAAAGCACGCGCACTCGAACTTGATGGTCATGTTTCAGCGCAAGAAACTTAACCAAACGAATGAGTTTATGTGGTTTAAATACAAAAATCAGCTTGTTTTATCGAATAGAGCTAGAAATTAAGCAAGAATCATGGTTTGGTTGTTGAATTAGAAAAAGAGGAGGCGTGCATAGGTAGTGGTGGCCCACTGACTGGTGAGATGTTGATTATCGGGGAGCATGTGAGGGCGAGGTGGAGGAAAAGAATATCCAGTCAACCCATTGACTCGTGTCATAGCGTCAGCTCACACGTCACAGCTTCGTCCGCATCTGCTGCTGGGCCCCACCGCAATGCCGGCTCGACCCTGGCTCGCGTACGCTGGCAGCTCGATGGGACGCTCATCGCAACTCGCAAGGCTCCAGCGCTGATCGCCGGTTAAGCTCGATCTATTAGGCTCATGTACAGGTTCCAAATTGAATCTACACTCTGCTCAAAAAGGAAAAGAGAACAAGTAGTATAGAGTGCAAAATTAAACTTCTTGCAATGAATTTCTATCTTGAAACCCTAGTCTCATTGAATTTTACACTTGTGACAAACCACCCTAGTCTCACAAACCAGTGGCAAAAGAAACTGAAGTGCATGGCCACACATGGACTCCTACACAGCAAAGAGAGATGCTTTATGTTGGCAGGTCAAGAATAAAAATTAAACACACATTATTTGATACGGGAGTTGATCATCTAATGGTCCTAGGTGTGGTCACGATCGATCACGTCGTTGAAGCTAGCCACCAACCAGATAGTCCAGTCCCATTTGACCTCCAGCCAAGTCATCGATCAGAGAGAGCCGTGCGAACTCGAGCAAGAAGGCAAAAGAATAAAGCTGTGGCTGGCGGATGGCGACCATCGCTTAATTTAGAGGCTGTCGTTTTGGATGGACCAAACAATCCTTTGACCGGAGCAAACCAACAAAGTTCAACCGGTGGCCACCTACATGTGCGTTCGTTTCTCACACGACCATTTAATCTGTGCTTTGTGCAACTGGGTCATTCGCTTTGTTGATGTTTTGGCATTGCGTGCTTCTCTGATGGCCTAATATACCTTTCTTTTGAAAAGTAGCATATGGCAAATTTTATATGTACAGCCTGATATAAAGAAAATGAATTTGGAAATCTTGCCTGTGATGTGCTTCTTGAGCAATATATGTTGCAGTATATACACATAGAAGCACGGGCGGATCCAACGTAGTAGGTGCTGGGGGCTGGGCCCCCTACCTCCATGGATCCCATGGAGCCCCCCAAAACTCTCCCTACAAATTTTAGTGATAGGTGAAGAGGAGGAAGAAGAAGAAGGGAGAGATTCTTTCAAAAAAAAAAGAAGGGAAAGAGAGGAGGAAGGAAGAAGAAGGGAAAGATGAGCCCCGTCTAATCTTTGATCTTGGATCTGCTCCTGCATAGAAGTTACCCTGTACAAATTTTAAGTTGTTTTGCGTTTTCTAGATTTATAGTTTTTAGTATGTACCTAGATACAGTGTATACGTAGATGCATAGAAAAACTATAAACATAAAAATGTTTGGGATGGAGGAAGTATAAGCTAGGCTTGCAGAATGCAGGGGCCTGAACAAATTTCATCTCAAAAACCAAAACATTTTCTTTTAATCTGGATAAATATGTAACATTCAAGCTAGACTGATGGTGTAAACGCATAGTGTCAAACAGCAGGTTTCAAAAGGGCACGTGCTGGTCATATGTATAAGAAAGGAACAGCAAGGCGTTGCTCAGTCCAGTCAGCAGGCGCCATGCACGTCGCCGTCGCCCTTTGTCCGTTTTGGCGGGAACTGAAGACGACGGGCTGATGGAGGGAGGAGATGAGATGTGGATCGGAATCACCCCGATCCGCGCCGGCCGAAGCTTCGTCGTCGTTGCGCTAGCATCTAGCTGCTCGGGCAGCCCCTCGCCGGGTCAGTTCACACGTGTCGAAAACTCAAAAATGTCCCAACGTTCCGCGCGCCGGCCGCATGTCGTGTCGTCTAAGCGCCGGCAGCCGAGAAAACGCGGCACCAAGTTGTACTTGTTCCTGCGGCCGGATCATGATCGGTAACTGAGTCTGTGTGCAAAAGAATCGTGAGTCAAGTATTTTCTTTAAACGAAACATGCAGAGATAGAACACGTAAGGGAGCTGCCGATTATATTAAAAATAAGATGGAACTTAGACTAAACGAGAAAAAAATAAGAAAAAAGACAACGATAAACACCGGCGGGTTGGATCGGGAAACACGTACCGCACCATGCAATAGCACTCAACTCAACTCAACAACATATCGGTTAGTTGGATTGGAACATCAACACGCGCCGAACTCAAACACATCTCAAGCGGTTTTGACTCCGCCCGACAACGGCAGCAGGAACGAAGCTTACCGCGGCACCCACCAACATTCACCCTCGTGTAGTTGCCGAAACCTCCATGCATGACCTTGCGTCAATAGGGAACCTGATAGAAGCAGACTGCACCACACCGAGGAAGCCACCGCCATGCGGGACCCTCCACCGAAGTGCCGCTGCAAACACCACACTCCACCTGACAGAGTGATACCACCGAATCCGGATCTCCTGCAGTCTGCCTCGTAGTCGCCACCATGATAACACAACGCACGAGGGCCTCGCCACATCCGCCGTTGGACTCCATCTCGCTCTCGTCGCCTCAAAGAAAACACCACGCGCGGGGCCTCACCATGCCCGCCCCAGTATTCTACGTCACAGATCCGTTTCTTTTGTCACCATCAGGGTGGTGAGCAATGTTGGCCCGCTTCCTCAGATATCCATCAATCAGTCAAACCGCCACCGCACATCGACCTCTCCTCGTTGCTCACATAGCCTCCGCCACCACGTCAACCATCTAGATAAGTCACTTGCGCCGTCTTCTGATGATGTACCACGTCGGATGGTTAGCCAAGCTGAGAAACCCACCATGGCCCGCTGCAAGCCTAGTCATCCCACGATGCCATTTCCGCAAGCGCCATCCTCCGACGCAGTCCCACGTCACACTGACCGTTGCCAAGCAACGCCAGCCACCGCGGTCCGCTGCAAGCAGCCAAATCCGACAACCATGCAACAACCTCTGACCGCCACCATAACTGCGATCGCCTCCATGTGGGCTCGGCAACACCCGTCCAGCTTGCCACGCGGTGGGATTGTCACCACTGGCTATTGCCGCCCATGACCAATGGACCAGCAATGCCTCAAGCCGAGTTGGGTCTCTAGACACGACGCCTCCAAGGAGGGCACGACGCCAATGGCGCCCCCGTCGCTCGTCCAGGATCTGGACAGGGTTTTCACCTAAAGAAACCTCGTGCAGCAGGGTTGTAGCTCCGACATGACGGAAAATGATGCCCTAGGACGCCGCTGTCATCTCCACTAGCATGAAGGCCGATGAAGGCTTTCGTCCAAAGCATCCCAATCCCTTGCTCCATGCTCACAGCTTGGCACTCCTGGACCACAGCCACGGTAGCCCCGTTGGGGCGGCGCTGCCGCCACGCCTCCACGCACCACGTCGCCGTACCTCCATCCCCGCTGCGGTCGCCGCCCAGAGGTGCCACCACTCAACCTCCGCTCCTCGCACGCGGCCACCGCCCCAGCGTCGCGGGCATCTCCTCGGAGTGTCACAACACCGTGCCACCAGCCTCCTCCACTCCGTAAGCCCACCATCCGAACACCGCTGCACTTGTGTAGCGCCTCCGCGTGCAGCCTCCACTGCTCGCTCCTCACGCACAGCGCCTCCTCCCGGCCTCCCGCCCACCATTGCGCCTGCGAGTTGCCGCGCCCCAGTTCTAGCGTGCAGGCCTTCTTTCGCCGACACCACTTGCTTCCATGCATGGCCTCCTCCTCGCCCGCTTACAGAGCTGCTACGGTTGTGCGCCACCACCTCCACGCCGTCGTCGGCCCTAACCAGCCAGCTCACATTCGGCGTGTCGCCGTTCTGCGTGACATGCACTGCGCATGAGAGACAACGAGAGAGAGCAGGCGCGATGAGGCCGGGCGGTCCATAAATCCCGGGCGCTGCAGCCGCCGCAACAGTCGGGCACGCCGGGGCGGTCGCGCCTGCGCTCGGATCTCACGTTGTCGCTGACGCAACAGGACCTGGCCTCGCTCGCGGTGCCGCTGCCCATGCCGCTCCCCCCGTCCTCCGCGCCGTCGTGCACGTCCTTGTCAGTGGCGTTGTCGGTCCCGGCGTCGCGCCCACTCCGCCGACCTCGGCCGGCTCCTTGCGCAGCCACATATCCCGTCATCTCGCTCCTCGCTCGCCCAAACGCCAACCCCGCCCCTGGTCACGAGGCCTGGCCACCCCAGGGGCGGCCCTCGCCACGCTAGGCGAGAGGCACTTGCCCGCGCGGGGGAGGCTGCCGCCGCCGCGCCAGACGGCGGATCCGGCGCCGTGGGCACCGGATCCGGCCGTGGAGGCCCTGGATCCAGCCTCTACGGCCTCACCGCGTGCCTTCTCACGACGGCCCCCTCCAGCAGCCCCGGCGCCCGCCAAGGGATGAAGCAGTCCCGGCGCCCGCCAAGGGATGAAGGAGACGAAGGGCTCCCTGCCACCGCCATCCTTGCAAGCCGCGTGGGCTTCCGGCAGTTGGCTCGAGCGGCGGCGCGGTTGCGGGAAGGTGGAGGAAGGGACGGCGGCACGACGATTGCGTCCGCTCGTGCGCTGACGAATGGTGTCGCACGGTGGCGGCGTGCGCGACCACTGTCGCCGTTGCCGCCGCGACGAGCTGGGCATGCCAGAGCCTCGCCACCGTGCAGTGGCCGGCCTGCGCCGCGCTGCACGTGTCGCCGCCTCTATCCAAATTAACCAAAGCCCCAAAATTAAACTAGCCCTCGCCGCAGCAGGCAGCAGCTCACTGCCGTGGCGGCTGGCCCACTCCAGCGACCGGTCCACGGTGGGGTCCACGGCTACCTCGCCCGCACCCCGCGCGCCCGAGCGAGGCTTTCCCGGAAGGAGACCCCCGCGCGCCCGCCACCACCCAGAAGGCGACTTCGCAGGCATCATCGCCGTCCGCCGAGCATCCGACGGGCGGTGACCTTCCTGAGCGCTCCGTTTGACTCGTCGCCGGGGCAGCTATAAGTAGCCGCGCTCCCCGTTCGGCTCAGGATCTCTAAATACTCTACTACGCCGCCGACGACGACGACGGCCAGCAGCTACTAGCTAGCGATGGGTGACACGGGTGCGAACATGGCCCACTGGGCTGGGATCTACGGCTGCGGCAGCGGCGCGCCGGCGGCGACGGAGGCGACGGTGGTGACGGCCGCGGTGGCGGGGACGGTGTCGAGCCCGACGTCCGGCGGGTCGGGGGGCAGCCCCACCCGCGCGCAGGCGGCGCAGCCGGGGGTGGAGGGCGGGCGGGTCGGGAAGCCCGCGCGGCGGCGGTCCCGCGCGTCCCGCCGCGCCCCCGTCACGCTGCTCAACACGGACACCTCCAACTTCCGCGCCATGGTGCAGCAGTTCACCGGCATCCCATCCGGCCCCTACGGCCCCGCCGCCGGCGGAGGCGGTGGCCCCGTGATCAGCTTCGGCGGCGGCGCCGGCGCCGGCGGCGACTACGGCGCGGGATCGCTGGTGCGGCCTTCACCGACGTCCGCCGTGATGTCGTTCGACCACCACCACCACCTGGCTGCGGCGTCGCAGCAGCAGCACCACCACCACCGGGGGCCGACGTCGCTGCAGGGCCAGCTCTTCAGGCCGCAGCAGCAGTACGCCGCAGCCGGCGGCGGCGACATCGGCTACGGCATGCACGGCGGCGGCGGCGGGGGCGGGGACATGCCGCCGTTCATCCACGGGTTCGAGTCGTCGGCGGAGGACCGGCTGCTGCTGCAGAGCATCCAGGCGGCGCAGATGATGCCCACCCGCCCGGCTTCCACTAACAACGGCAATGGCTACAACTTCGGGTGACCGATCGATCGATCCGCCACCCACCAGCTCAACAAATCAAGGTAATAATAACAAGCCAATGAAGGTTCACTTGATCAGATCTCGAGAGAGAAGAAGAAGCCATTAGCTGATGTTGTTTGGTTAGACCGATCATCGTCGTCGTCGTCGTCGATCACGAGCTGATAGATGATGTGTTCTTGCTGCTGCTTAAGCATTAATTTTTTTTCCCAAGTTTTTGTTGGCCTTTCTGAGTGATCTCAGGAGGCCAATTAAGGTTTGATTAGCACACATACAGTAATTAGCACTACTAGTAGTAGCTTGCTGCTTTATTAGAAGGAGTTAAGCTAGGTAGATGTGAAAGGAAGTTTGAGAGGAAAGGCATGTAAATAGTAAATAGTTAAAAAGTTTGGTTGGCGCGCGTGCGCTTTCGGTGTGCAGTAGTAGCAGCAGCAGTAGTAGCGCAGTTGATAGCGAGGAATCTTTCTAGAGGAGATGGATTGATTGCCTTGGTTCGGAAGCAAAGTCCGAGAGGGCTACTACCTACATACATGTACTGATTTGATTATCAAAGCTCCGCCGCTAATTAATCGCACGTTGATCAAATAAGCGAGGCACATATATACATATATGCCTTTTGATTCCTTTGCTAATTCCTATCAACTTTCAAGGAATTCTTACATATATTGTCAAGTTCCAAGCTAAAAAATTAACTCGTGAAAGATACAAAATATACGTAGAAAAAACAAAATGATTTACAATTTGGGACGGAGGATGTATCAGCCATTTGCTGTAACAAACTCTTCTTCTTGGATGAAAAATGTTACACAAGCAACATGAAATGCTTCTCCATCATCCATATGGCCATATATATTTTTGATGGGATAAGAGGGGAGCTCCTACTGGATATATTAATATAGGAAAAAATATATGTAGAAACGAAGAAAAGAAAAAATTACAATTGAGATAGCCACATGTCTATAGTACGGCCATATATCGCGTGCTGCATGATCAAGGCATGCTAAGTACGGCATGCGGTAATCTGATTGATTTGACTGGCTGGCGTGCTGAGACGATCAAGGAGACTGCGTGGGGCCCACGTGGGCGAGTGACGATCCATACATCTCATGGTCGACTCGACGCCGATGTCAAAGTCAACAACCGCCGTGCTAGTGTACCTCTAGACCAACACCTCGATGAAGAATTGTCTAACCCTAAGCAGAGAGTAGGCTGTGTAGCTGGGTTTATTTACTCTGAATCGTCTGATTTGATTACGAAATGTACATTATTTCGACGAAATGCACAGGATTTGGGAGGCCACTCCTGCTGTCCTGCAAAATGCTCGTGTTCATGCAAACGTTTATTCGTGGGTTTTATAAAGCTCATGGCCTCCATGTAAAAGTAGAGAGAAGGATTTAGGGGCGTCGGATGCCTCTGCATCTTTAATTTTCTTTTTTGTTCCTTTGTACACGCGCATGCCTCTATGCCCTTTTCTTTCTTGTAAAAAAAATTGTCTAGTGTCTCGTGCAGATGACCACGGTGCCAATGCAAGTCAAGGCTTTCACACGGAAATACGATTATAGTAGTGGTAAAGATCGTTGGTGATGCATATGATTAGATTAGGGTTCATCGTACCTGCCACTCCTCGGCCGGTCTGGATAGCCTAATCGCGGCTTTGCTTGTGGGCGGAGGAGTCTGGCGTGTCAACTGCCAAAAGGAAAGTCACGGGAACACGTGTGCGTACGAAGCTAGCTAGATTCCGGTGCCAGATGAGAGGAAGGGTCAGCCGTCAACCGGCTGCCTGTGCATGAAGCGGCGTTGTTGCAGACTTGCAGTAGCTTCCAGCATGTTTTTAATTTGTCCCAAAACCACTCTGCCGATCTGTCCGTGCCTGGTCAGCAGCTGCCCGTTTTTGCACGGGTACAGAGGGGGTACGTACTCACGTGGAGTAGTGACTAGAGTTCGTTGCTGTTGAATAGTACTGTAGGATTGATACGTGATTAACTGATTTTTAAACTTTATTTTTACAGGACGCGCGCATGTTTCGTTAAGAAGAAAAGAATTACAATAACACTGTCTCAAGAGAATTCTTGAGATGAAGAGGTATATACGATCACCACGCTATTGCACGCAAATAGCGGCACACGACCCGACCCACTGCAACTAAACCTAACTAAGAAGTCCGATTAACATGATCATGAAACTGAAGCCTTGCACCATAAAGATAAGATCCATGGCTACACGCTATGATTGCATACGATCGAGAAACAGCAAATGGTCTACAGTGTACGGAGGTGGGGGGGGGTACGGAGAGGTACCCTACGCCATCATGTTAAGTTCGAGATTCTTTATTGCTTAGGGTGCACTGAGTTTAAACGTCATATACTTAAGAGGAGTAGTATATAAACAAGTCTAAATAGACTTAAATTTCCTCATGGAGAAAAGCACTGCAAACCCGTCTCTTTCGGTAAGGACTCTTTCCACGCAGTTAAACAGGTCAAAAAGGCAGCTTCAGGTCCAAGCTAAAGCTCACCCATTGAATGGCCCAGCACAAGCATGTAATTTGGCAGTGAACTCGAACAACGACCTGGGGGTCAAAGTGACGTGATGGTACATATGAGAAGACCTACATGTAGCAAATCACAAACCAGAACGGCTGTCTTTTTCTTTCGGGGAGGAATCACAGGCCTAGACCAGGAACTGGAAGAAGGCCCAAGAGTGGTAAAGCTGGCCGTAATCAACCAATTATTCGAAAATTCCTTTTCATCAAAAACCAAAGTTTATAATATGGATTTCAATAAATTTGCGCTATTCTCCGTGTAACAAACTTATTTTCGCGTAGGTATATAAAGTCCGCAACTCACACCAGTGCTCGCATATATGCGACAGCTTTGCGCTGTGTTTCGAAAAAAAGAAAAAAAAATATAAATGTATATTGTGTAGTACCATTGGATCTTCAAAACATCTCACGTCGCGTATGCAAATGTAGGATCTTTTGATTGAAAGAGCATAGCTCAGGATGGTTTACGAAGAAAGTGGTTGCACCCGACGTATCAAAAGATTCTAAATTTAATATTGTATATGTCTCGTTAATGACTTAATGTGGCTATTTACTCGATGATACCGCGAGACGCTTTGTGATGCGTGCTTGTGAGTTGACAAACGTTCATAGGTAGTATATTAAGTGACTGTAACAGAACATGGTGGTTTTAATTTTTAAACAGGACAGTGAACCTTCTTCTGCTCTTGCCTCTTTTTTTTTTTTGGGCTGGCACCCTCTTCTTTCTTGCTGGGAGCTAGTTGGGCCGTAGATATGGAGTAGTATTCACTAGGCTCCGCGCTAAATGGGCCAAGCAGCCCATGTCGGCTCCAGAAAATGGCGCGCTTTGCACAATCTGGCGGGAAAACATGCCTGACACCATCCCATCCCATCCCATCAACTGGGAAACCTTTCCCCTTCTTCGCAACGCATCCCCCGTTCCCCCAAACCGAGCACGCTTGCATAGTTGCATCTCGGATTGTCCCCTCCCATGGAGCAGGAGCGCACACCACCGGCAACAACGAGAGCAAGAAGGTCCTCCTCTCCTCCGCGAGCCCAAGATCAGGCCGCCGATGACGCGGAGGACCGGCTCAGCGCGCTCGACGACGGCGCCCTGCACGCGATCCTCGCCCGCCTGCCGCTCCGCGACGCGGCGGCCACCACCGTGCTCTCCCGCCGCTGGCCCCGCGTCTTCGCCACGCTCCCGCGCCTGCTCCTCCAGCCCGCCACCTTCAACCGCCGCGGGTTCCCCGACGAGGGCGACGAGGACTACTGCGAGGACGCGCACCGCTGGATGGACGCCCTCGACCGCGTCCTCAACGGCCGCGCCGCGCCGGTCGCGGCCTTCGAGGTCTGCGCCAAGTTCATGGGCCTGTACGACGACTGGTTCGACGACCTCTTCCGCAGGATCTGCGGGAGCGGCGGCCTCCTGGAGCTCACCGTCACCAACACCAAGTACGGCAGTGCTACCCGCTGCCCTCCCCCGTGTACAGCTGCGCGACGCTCACCGCGCTGGACCTCTACAACTGTAGGCTCCGGCTGCCGGAAAGGCTCGCCGGCCTGCGCGCCGTGCGGTCGCTCGGCTCCGCGACGTGGTCGCCACGGACGCCGACCTCCGCCGCCTGATCTCGCGGTGCGCCGCCTTGGAGCATCTGGAGATCCACGACGTCCACAGGGCGCGGAACGTCATTGTGCGCGCCCCATGCCTCGAGAAGCTGGAGGTCTTCTCGTTCCGCCCGCTCTTCATCTCGGTGAAGAAGGCGCCGCGGCTGGAAACGGTGAGGCTTGACCTCTCCTACTGCTACCCTGAGGATTCTGATGAAATAACGGGTTTGGCCCATTATAATTTTAGAAATTCCAAATAAATCTCAAAGCCCCATGTAAGCATGAGCAAGTGGTTGGAGTGGTGCAAACTTTTAGTCCCACATTGATAGTGGAGGAGAAGGATGGCCAACATAAATATGGAGGTTGTTTCCACTCCTCCAAGCTATGTGTGGGGGGAGAGAAGGAAAGCTCCACACGCGCTCGCTTGCTCACCATGCCTCGTGGCGGGACGTGCCACACTTGCGTGAATGGTCCACCGAAATCCAACCTCTCCAGCCTTACAGTGGCACAGTTTTCTTTTGCCGTTTTATTTTTTGGTTACTTAGCTTTCAAGTCAGTGAGATCGATCGCGACGTGAGATCATGGCTTCTATACGTATGACCTATCGGTCTCTACCGAAAGAAAATCTAATCGAGCTAGGATTTTTGACTCTTCTCGTTGCTGCGCCGCCACGTAGTCTACTCCATCTCAAGCGCCGGCGTGCACCGGCAAACGGGAGAGCAAGTGTCCGGAACCTCTTGCTCTTATGATCCTGCACCGGGAGAGGACAAATAAGGTTTTTGGGAAGCGCTCCATGCGACTGCTTAGAGTCTTCGCCACGGCTCATCTTCCATTCAAGTCCGGCATTGCAGCGGGCCATCGTCTTCAACGTCGTCTGCTGCGCTCCGTCTGCAACACCGTCGTCGTTCCGTCAGCACCACTTGTCATCACAGCTGAGTACGTACACCATGATTTGATCTGCTATTTCAGCATGCTTTCCGAGATTATGTTGGTGTGCTTGATGTTAGTTAGAGATTTGCACGATAGGTTTTATTCTTGTCATGATAAATCTAGTTCGGAATTTACTCTTGCAGTTATCTAATTTTCCAACAGATTCCTGAAGCATCGACGACACCATGGACTCCGATGAAGACTACTCGTTTTCTGAGATCGAGAAGATGTGTGATTACAAGAAGATGGCGAATGAGATCAGGAACATGGTGACGTTTCTCCGTGGACTCTGCGGCGTCAAGAAGCTGCAGTTGTATTTGCCGACTGAATATTCCCAGCTAAGTAAGTCTATGTTGTTTGCTCAGTGCTCATGGATTCTGCTCCTGGACTAGTCACTTTTAGATAATCTGTGCCTGTTGTTCCAAATTTGCGAGCTGAAGATTATAAGTGAACTTACTGAAATGTTCGTAGTTGATAGATTTAGGTTGCCATGATGGGATCCACCAAATAAAAATTTCCCCGTATCATAATTTCTAAGGCTGAATGATAGCATAACACACTTCAGCTTACTGTGGTTCAGGATTATGCCATCTGACCGAGAAACAGGGGCTGATCTAGGATAGAGAAGCATTAGTGTCATAGGTGTTGGTAGTATGACTATTGGTCTTGTTGTCTCTTACCCACATTATTTTAGCCTTGGGTTCCGCATAATCCATTGCTGTCAAGTGACAGCAGTGAAGCCCTATGGATCCGCCCCTGCCCAGAAATGTCTCTGAGACGCTGAATATAATTGTTTGGGTGGTGCGCTCAAGCATACAAGCATTGAAAACTTTGTTCAGATGAAATTTTCACAAAGACAATTCAATTGGTTTTGTGGAAGTACAATAATTTTACAAAAAGAACTGTAAACTTTTCATCAATCTGTGTTTTGATTAGGTTTTGAGCAAGGCCAGGGTTTCGATGCTGAAGAGACTGCCCAAGAAAAACTATTTGCTCGGACTGGAAACGCTTACCCTTACTCTTGATCACAATCATGAGGCGATGGCCACCTTGGTTTCATGCTTGCTGAACAGCTCCCCCAACCTCATGTATCTCATAATCAAAGTAAGCCCAAACTGCTGATGCCTAATCCCGTTCTGTTGTACCAATGCCAGCAGCTGCTCCTGAACTTTTCCTTTCGTTTTGTGTTATTGTTACCAGGAGGTTTGGGAAATGGGAAGTCCTGTACCGTTACCGTAGAGTTCTGGGAGGAGAAGGTGGATGCTGACTGTGCTCTGAAACACCTGTCCAGTGTCACCTTCTACATGGATTCGCTCTTCAAAGGCCACCCCTGTGGCGGCCTGTGCGGGTTCCTGGTGAAGAACGCGAGGGTCCTCAGGAGGATGCGCATCGAGTACTACAGCCCGGAGGTGAGGCCTGTGGATGCTGCCAAGGTCGAAGCGGTATGGTGCGAGCTCCATGGCTGGCCGAGGGCATCTCCTGATGTGGTTCTGGAGCTGTGCCCCCTTGATCGCTACCCGTGCTACTGAGGGCCATGCTACCCAACCATCATTGGCTCATTTGAAGTCCTGCATCAGTTTGTCATCCTGTTTTGAGGTGTTCTTTGCCTCTCTGAAGTCTCTGACTGAAGCGTGGGTGGCGAACTTGAAACCACATGCTGCTCGCCAGATTCTTTTGATTTTATCTTTTGTCGCGATGGAAGCGCTGCACGGACCTCTTAGTATCAACTATCAACTGACGGTGTTTCATCAGTGATTCACCTTGTGGCTTTTGTAAATGTCGTTCCGGATTGTTCATGGGAATGCGGAGTGTGTGGCGATGGTGGCTTTTGATGGGAATGTCAAGTGACAAAGGTTGGAAATCTAGTTAATTTTCCATGTGAATTGGTCTGTTTGTCTTCATTTATGGTCATATTGGTGAATACCCCGTTCTTGTGCTGCCATTTTTTTACCGTGTGAATTGATCATTTGATAAGGCTGATGGTACAAGCACTAATCATCAGAGTGGATGTTAGTGTTACTGTGTTAGTACTATTGTAAGAAGAACCGAAAGAAGGCCCATTTCTTGGATATCTGGCCCATTAGCTAGACCGGCGGATTAGTAAGCCCACTTTACACATGTGGGCCTTAACATCTGGGAAACTGATTTGAGAATTCGTTTTTTTATCTAAAAAAAAAGAGGAACCCGATCCAGTATTCAATTCATTTTTTTTGTCTTATTAGGAAAATGGTTGAATACTTGAATGTCTGAATTCATAAATAATCAGCAGTTCGTATCATACTCCTAGTGGCACGAAATTTTAAAAAAAATCGAGAAAAATGGTTTTGCTTAAAAGAAGAATGGCAACGACAAGTCAAGGACCATCAGCCACGTGGAGAAGAATTGTGCACTTGAAGAGATACAGGGGTGATCGTTGCTTGTATGATGAGTTTGGAGTTTTGGACCACGGAGTCTGGTATACAGTGGACGCGGTGGACCTGCCTGTATACCGAGTTTAATTCCTAAAAAGGAAAAGAACTTATTATACATTTATACTCTTCATATACAATTATACACCTATGCTCCACATGTAGCCCACATCGCAAAAATCAGTAAAAAATTATTGTTTCAAGAAAACAGCGCATATATCAGTATCACCATCATACGTGCGCACTCAGCTCACTCCTATAAACACCTACTGAAAGACTAGGTCGATAGATTTTAAGTTTGATGGTCCATTCATAATTCAATAATTCGAGATGCATCGCTTATGTTACAAATTTACAACCAATATCCATTGATGCTAGATAAATTTAGGGGGCTTGCTAGCGCCCGGACGTCTGGCGGAAGCAACTCCCGTCGGACGTATATATCACCATCCGTTTTAAATCTGACGACTACAGTAGTACCAAAATAAATACCACTAATTATCCGACATCAAAACAAAATAGCTGCAACATCGAAAATCTATGGTTGCAACATGAAAAGGATGCGAAAAAAATAGCTCAATGTAAACATAATATTTGTGAGGGAAAATTCCCACCGCAACATTGAACACATGTTTCATGCAATATTTCTAAAAAAATCATCATATGTTGAGTTGGGGTTGAGCTCGTACAAGAAGAAATATTGCAACATGAAAAATTGACAGATGAAACAACAAAAGCCAACTATTGCAACATCGAAACATCTCAGAAAATCAATCGTGCAACGTCAGACAATACGTTCATCCGCAACACCCGTGTGCATCTACAGCGCTGGCAACATCCAAGAATCCTTACTGCAACATCGTGAGATACCTATTGCAACATGGCATTCGGGGGGCTATCCGTTGATGATGAGGAAAAAACCCGCCGCAACATCTGTTTCGTGTTGCATGGAACTTTCAAATCTTTTATTGAAAATGCAACATCCAGATAAAACATGTGTGAAACATATGCAACATCTAGATCTACTTTGCAACATCCACATGAAACACTTGCAACATTTTTCTGAAACACTTGAAACATACTCTTGCAACATGAAGCAAACCTGAGCAGGAGGAGCACTGCATAGCGGGATCCGACACTAGGAAACGGTGCTGGAGGAGGATGGTGGCAGCCGGCGCGGCTCGTCCCTAGCCACGGGGGAGCTGTAGCCCGCGCCCGGTAGCGCCCCGGCGCCCGACAGCCTTCCTCGTGAATCTCCCAGGCGGCCAAACTCATTGTGGGCGGAGCAACTCCTTTAGCGGTCGGCGTGGCTCGCCCCCTGGCCGCGGGGGAGCGGCGGCCCGCGCCTTCGACGCTCGAGCAGCACCCGACGCCCTTCCCAGGCTCCGGCAGCGTGCGTAGATCGGCCACGGCCTTGCCCCACAGAATCCATAAGCTCACGGGAAACGGGCAAAATCACGGCAATCCGCTGCCTCACTCGTCGGAGTGCTGCCCGTGTCGCTGTTGCGCTCACCACACTGACGCTGCTTCTCGCTGCCACGCTTGTCGGAGTGCCATGGCGTGCTGCTTATTCCTCGCCCGTCCGAGCGCTGCCCCGATGTCGTTGCCTCCATGCGGCCGCTGAGCTCGTCGGAGTCTCATCGAGCTGAATGGTTGGAAATTGGAGAGAGAGAGAGCAGTTGGGAGAGATAAAGAATGAAAGTAGAAAAATGTGTGGTGCAAGTTAGGCCACGTCATTTTATACTATTCTAATTTAATTAACTAACAATACAAAGGTGACGGGGATTAGAGCGTCTGATGCGTCGGACGTCCGTTCCTGAGCATTACAGTAAATTTAGACCGCAGGATAGAAAATTTCAGGTAACTACCATCCCACTCCATTATTTTCAGAAGTCTTTTTTTGACGAAAAATCTTAATTCCAGAAAGGTTGGTTGTGTTGCCCATCAGCACATGTACGATGTCTTCGCAAATCATCATGGATTCATGGGGCACCCTGATCTCATCTCCGCAAGGCACGGACGGCGTTTCAGTCTTTGCAGACGGCATCACTTGGGCCCACAGTGTCACACCTAGGCCCACAACGTCACGTCCAGGCCCACCAGACAGTGACGCAGCCGATCGAGCCCGAAACCTACTTGTACACACCTCTCCATACCCGTCTCCCTCTTCGACGCGCTCGGCCCCCCTCTTTCCCTTTCCGAAGCTTCTCGACCGCCTCCACCTCCTCCTCCTCCTCCCCCCCTCCCCCCTCACATGGCCGACGACGCGAAGGCCGAGGCGGCGCGGCCGAGGCCGGAGTCCTCGCAGGAGGAGGAGGAGGACTGGAAGGAGGCCGAGGGGGACGTCGCCGAGGTCGACCGCGCCGCCCCCAATGGCGCCGGCGAGGCGCAGGTGCCCACGGACCGCCCGATCCGGGTCTACGCCGACGGCATCTACGACCTCTTCCACTTCGGCCACGCCAGGTCGCTCGAGCAGGCCAAGAAGCTGTGAGGACACCACACCCCTCCCTCTGCCTCCCTCCTCCTCTCTGGGCTGCTTGAATTAAACTGCTTCGATCTGCGCCTCGCGCTGGTGTGTTGGGGCCGGGCGCCGTTGCGTGCGTAGCGCGCAATGGTTGCTGCTGTAGTGGTGCTTGCTGTGAGGAACGGATCGCGCCGGATTAGATGGTTCAGTGCTAGATTGGCCGGGAGAAGGGTTTTTTCCCCTTCTCATATTTTTTGAATAGACTGAAAAGGGTCACCTGGTTATATTATCACGCGTGATTTCCATTTTGTGCAAGTACTGCTGTGAATAGACTGGAATCCGCGTTAGTGTTATTGTGGATTAGTGGGTTGCTTGATGTGTGATATTGCTGTAGGCATCCTCCTGTGGCAATTGGGTAGGTTTTTTGGTGGAAATGGTATGTTATGCTTTTACCTGATGTGATATTTCTCTGGATGGCTCTTCTCCTTGTTGCTGTTAATGGGTAGTTTAGTGTGTATAGTGTCTATGTCAGGTTTTGTCCTTAATTGCGTAGTCCGATTCGGATTCAGTCGTTCATTTCCTTTTAGCTTGGACAGCACCTTTGCTCTGCTGTGTTGCCACGGACTGCTTCAGTAGTGCCAACTTTTTTGTTAGAGGCTTGGGACTATGATTCTCTTGCTCGCAGATACGAATCCAGAATCCCCATGCGTTGTCGTGTAGTGCCAACTGCTGAGCATCTTCCAACTACTGAAATAGGCAACGGAATGGATGTTGGTACCCGGTTTTTATTCTTTGGATATCATTTGTACACGTGCTTGCTCTAGTGAAACGAGTCTGTTCTATGGAAATTTGCCTTTCTATCTGAATCTATCTGTGATTTCTGATGAATTATGCATTCCCTATATGGCTATGCCTACCACAGTGACCTTTAAGAATTTGTATCTATAAGTAGCTCGTTAAATATTTCTGCTTTGTTAAAAGACACTGATCTGGAAATGTTCCTGTCACAGTCAGTTAGCTTTTAGGGACATTCAATATTTTCCTCAAACTTGTTCACATAACAGAACTTTGGGTACTTCTGGCATGCAGGGAGAGAAAGAAACAAGTCTATTAGGATTACTTGTATAGTTGAAGCATCTGACTTTTCTGTGATACCTTTCGTAAGGAACCCTGCAGCCATTGTTGGTTTCTTAAGTATGAAGCTTTGCATAGATCTTTAAAGGTTACTCCATAATGACACTAGTGATACAAGTAACAGCCTTTTTTGTGCGTGTATTCAGTAAATCGAGTGCATCTAACTTCTAACTGCTATTAACCCTGCTACCATCTGTGCTTAAGCACTATTAAAATTGCCTTACTGAAAGTCTAAAACTATTGTAATGTGAGCAGACTGAGTGAGTGCTTTCAAATCTGCAGGTTTCCAAATACATATCTTCTTGTCGGATGCTGCAATGATGAGTTGACACATAAATACAAAGGAAGAACTGTAATGACTGAGGATGAGCGATATGAGTCACTTCGTCATTGCAAGTAACCATCTTTCTCATGCTTTATTATCATAGTTAATATTAGTAAATGCAATATTGTATCTCATATATTTTTCGACATGTCCAGGTGGGTTGATGAAGTCATCCCTGATGCTCCATGGGTGGTGTCAGAAGAATTCTTGGATAAGCATAACATTGATTTTGTTGCTCATGATTCTCTGCCGTAAGCACTCATTCTGAAAAAGACTTTGATATTTCCATAATGAAGTAAATATTTCCAAGGAAATGCCTGTGATGATACATATGGTCATCATTACATTTGAAGCATTTGGTTTACTTGATGCTGGGTCTGAAATGTAAGTCTATTCAGTTAATCTGACCCTATTTGAACCTGCACAGGTATGCTGATGCTAGTGGAGCTGGTAAAGATGTTTATGAACATGTGAGTCTAAGTTCCACATTGAGCAATTCATGTATAATCTCAATTAAAATTCTCTTAACAGTATCAATTCATATATTTGATCTGTGTTTTGGTGTGAGTAACAAATACCAATGTGTTTTATCAGGTAAAGAAACTTGGTAAGTTTAAGGAGACCCAGCGCACTGATGGAATATCAACCTCGGATATTATAATGCGGATTGTTAAAGATTATAATGAGTATGTTATGCGGAATCTGGCCAGGGGCTACACTAGAAAGGATCTTGGTGTCAGCTATGTAAAGGCATGTGATACAAACCCACGCTTTATCTGAATATCCAACTTATAGGGAATTTAACTGTTTGTATTAATGTGGTTGTATTGTTTTATGGGCTTGGCCATCTGACTCTTATGTCTTACCAGGAAAAACGACTGCGAGTTAACATGGGACTGAAAAACCTGCGTGACAAAGTGAAGCAACACCAAGAAAAAGTGGGCGAGAAGGTACTTGTATTCACCATCATAATTATTTATGCATTTATTGGATTCTAACATTGAACATATTGAGTCTCATAGTTTGTTAATCTCTCACCCTTTGTGAACTTGGTGCACATAAAGTATCAAACCATGCTTCCATCTTATATGTGAAGCTTCTATTTAGTTGATTATTACTTGGCCAGCACCCTTAGCCTTCTGAATTCAACTGTTCATTTGCAGTGGAGCACAGTTGCAAAACTCCAGGAAGAGTGGGTGGAAAATGCAGACCGCTGGGTTGCTGGTTTCCTAGAGAAGTTTGAGGAAGGTTGCCACTCAATGGTCAGTAACTCCCTTAGACACTTACTAGTCTGCTGTTGATAGGAATCCAGTGCTCATATTTTTGCCGAAACTTTCCTAAGGGAACTGCCATCAAGGAGAGGATCCAGGAGAGGCTCAAGGCGCAATCTAGGGACTTTGGTAGCCTTTTACAGTATGAGAGTGACGATTATGAGGAAGAAGACGACGAGGACGAACACTTCGAAGATGTCAAGGAATAGTGCCTCTGTAAATATGCTCAAGGTTTTAGTATCTGATGGAAATCGTCTGTTGGTCCTACACCGTTTCATGTGCCCCCATTGGTTGGTGATCTTTTATACGGTCAAAGGTAGGTGAGGTCAGCTTGCCGTGCTTGTAGGTGCTCCTGATGTTTGTTCAGGCAATGTTCGGTTGTAAAAGTTGTAGAACTCTTCCCATACATGTATGGAGAATACATGTTACATTTTACTTTCTCCAGAACATAAGACTATAAGTTTCAAGTGAAGCTGGTTATAAATTGGTAAATTTTCCTCTGTTTTCCTCCCTGTTTCGCCTTGTACGACCCCATGATGAATGTAATTCCTGGAACTGTAATTTAGGTAGAAAGAAACAATTCATAATTGGGTTCCTACAAATTCCATGGATTTTTTTAACAGACAAATGTGTCCTACATTCCTTGGCACCTTCTACAACCAAGGGACATTGGGACCTGGATGCCTTGAACTCTCAGCCTGGAACCAAACCACAGGAACATTTTTTCTGTGTGCTGGACTGCTGGGGCCTTCCGGAATTCAGGTGATTGGCTTGTTTCTTCCCCGCTCCAAGGTTTCCTCGTGCTAGGGGCCGGTATCTTCTCTCTCTGGTGCCTTGTTCTGCTTCTCCGTGTTCTTTGCTTGTGTTCTTTATGCGGCAGGCTGCCGGCACCACCTTGGAGGCAGCACAAGTTTCTCATTATACCTTTTTTTCTGTTTTCAGGAGTAATTTGTTTTCTTTTCTACAATGTGATTAGGCTCTTCGATGCAGCTGCTCATTGTTAAATGTTAATGGCCCGTAATAATTACTAGGAGGTTGCCTAATGGCACACTCTTCATTTTCTCTTTTCTTGTTGAGCAAGGAGATCGGGGGATAGTATACTTAGACTTGACTTCATTTGCTTCTCTTTCTTTGAGAAACACCAACACAATGGCAAAAGAATTTCTGTGGTTTTGATTACCCTTGCTTGCTCAGATCGGATGCTCAGGTTCGATGTTGGAGATTTTCGGGTTGCTTTCTTAGAGGTAGTAGTAGCTTCTTTCTTGCTCCAATTTTGCCCCACAGCTCAAGGCGCTGCTGCTATAACTTCACCCAAGAATCCTACGATTTTATTATGCATTCCCCGCCAAATGTCGCTCCTGGTATTCCATTTTCAATGCAATTCGGTTTGGTACACAATCGGTCGATTGGTTCTTGAATTCAGGATTTGGTTGTGCTGATTGTAGAATTCGGCGTCGATCTTCAATTTTTTCTGTTCTTCTCCTCCTTCGCTTCGCTATTTTAACCTTTGGCAATAACTATTTTTGACAGCTCCTGATCAGTTCCTGCTCTTCGTTTCATCTCCTAGTGTACTCGGGGTAACAGAGCTGATTTGTTGATGAGCAATCGGATCCAGCTTGGCTATCATCGTCACAGTTCACCTTCACCAGCAAGCATGTCGTCGTCCTCGCTGCTGTCGAAGCTGCGGTTGGTCACCGTGGACGTGACGGGGACCCTGATCGCCTACAGGGGCCAGCTCGGCGACTACTACTGCCTGGCGGCCAAGTCCGCCGGGATGCCCTGCCCGGACTACGCGCGCGTGCACCAGGGCTTCAAGCTCGCCTACGCCGACATGAGCCGGCGGCACCCGTGCTTCGGCCACGCCGCCGCCATGCCGACCGCCGAGTGGTGGAAGGCGTGCGTCAGGGACTCCTTCGCCAGGGTAAGTAATAAGGTCGCCGAGCTGTGAAGTGAAGGCCATGGACTTTCTTCGAGCAGGATCGCTGATTCCGTGGAGGGCATGGTGGTATGCTCCACGCAGGCCGGCTACGACTACGACGACGGCACGTTCGAGAGGATATTCCGGCGCATCTACGCCACGTTCGGCTCCTCGGCGCCCTACTCGGTGTTCCCGGACGCGCGCCCCTTCCTGAGGTGGCTGCGGGGCAGGGGGCTCGCCGTCGGCATCGTCAGCAACGCTGAGTACCGGTACAGGGACGTCGTCTTGCCGGCGCTGGGGCTGAACCAGGTCAGCCACCAGCCATGCTCACCATTACCTTCTCGCCGTGTTCTGGAGCTCTGACATGACAGCCGTGTGTGCTCTGCGATCGGAAGGGCTCGGAGTGGGACTTCGGGGTGTTCTCCGGCGTCGTCGGCGTCGAGAAGCCGGACCCGAGGATCTACGAGGCGGCGCTGGAGGCGGCCGGGGGCGTGGCGCCGGCGGAGGCGCTCCACATCGGCGACAGCCTGCGCAAGGACTACGCCCCCGCGCGGAGCCTCGGGATGCACGCGCTGCTGCTGGACAGGTTCGGGACCGCCGAGGCGGAGAGCTGGCGGCGTTCCGGCACGCCGGTGCTCCCGGACCTCGCCGCCGCGCGGGAGTGGCTCGCCGGGGATGCCAAGGAGGAAGCTGCGGCGCCTGTGACGGCCAGGTGAAGTGTCCGGAAGGGAAAGGAGAGCATTTGAAGATTGAAATGCTAGCTCGTGCCTGGCAAGCATGGCGATTCCTGCTGCTATGACGGTATGGAAGGTGCTGTGAGGCACAGAGAATGGTTGGCTGAGGGAGAGTGATTGTTCTTCGCTGATGGTCTGTTCGGCTGGACTTATAAGCCGACTGAAAAGTTGAAACAGCTGATTTATTGTGAGAAAAAAATACTATTTGGTAGCTGATAAGCTGAAGCGAACAGAGAGTGATCCTGCGACTGCAATGAGACCCTACACAATTGACACATGGATTCACGTAGAAACGGCACCATTTTTCAAGTGATTTTGAAAAATTCATATACTCCAAAAAGACCCAATATTTGTTTTCGCTGGAACTCTGGAAGCAGTGTGCTTCACGAAAATCACTCCCAAAATTTTCATTTCCAACCATAGCCTTAGGAGCTGACGAGGCGAGATTGAATTATCTAGATCCGAACTAAAATATGTCTAGATTTTTTTTAATGAAAATTCAAATCTAGAGATTCTTTTAGATCAATATAAATTTAGATGATTAACAAATAAAAGTATTAGGAGTATGTTTTGAAACAGGAAAGATGATTAAAGAGAAGCAGTAGAAAGCCATCGAAATTCACAGTAACCCGAGGTGTCGTGTGGGCCCAAGAGAAGGGCCCACATAGCAGTCACAGCGAGGGAAATATCCATCCGCAAGTATCTGGGCAGCGGAAACTCAACCAGGCGATGCTTCGCGCTTGCGGCGGCACGGCGCCGGCGGCGGTGCCCGCGCTTGTCAGGGCGCGCCTGGCTCGGCGCGCCTCCTCCGCAGCCTACGCCGCGGCCACCGTCGCCGATGCTTCCTCCGCCTCGTCCGCCCTGGAAGAGCTCGCCGCCGAGCGCAAAGGTCTTCCCCTTTTCTCTGTGGCATTCTGTCGAACGGTTGTGGGCAGCCGTCTCGTGCTCCTGCGGCGCCGCGAGCCGTTAGTAGCGCGACGCCGCCGCTTTGTTCCCGCTGTCTCATTCTCTGGCGCTGGCTATACCGCTCGCCCTGGAATGGTATGGTGGGACAGCGAACGCAATAGCCATGGCAATGGTTTCCTGTTTGCTGAAATGCCCAACCTAAACGTGCATAGCTTGCCATGTTGACATGGCAGACAAGTTGTGTGTGAGGTGCTTTATTCTAGCTGCAGAATAGTGCTAGGTTTATGTGCAGTGAGCTCAGGGGCGTAACCATAGGGGGCGCCATGCAAGCAATACCGACAACAATCGTACATGATGACATATATACATATAGTATACTTATACGAACTTGGCTAGAGCATAGATAACAAGCAATTAAAGCTACGAATTTGGCTAGATCATACATATGTTTGTTGATAAGAAGAAATTAAATCTAGTTCTCAATCAGTTATCTTCGAATTGAATTAAACGTATTTTTTTAGATAAAGGATAAAATCTATACACGAATAAAATAAGATAGCATGTGTTTGCCAACGCGAAACATGTTACATCTTTAACTTGGATTTAGCTCGGGCTGGTTGCATACATGGAGATGAAAGTGTGGTAGCTGACACTCTAGTTGGGCTCTATCTTGATTAGAAAATGAGTAGGATAGTGTTTTTCTACTAGAGTTCAAATCTCTGAACTATCAGAGGTGTGGAGTCTGTAACTTGAGAGCTCTTCCAACTCAATTATCTTTTGATGGATTGCGTAATTTAATTAGCCCTAACTCCCACCTCAATCTAATTCTAAAGCATAGTTGCAATTGGAGATAATCGTATGGACGGAGCGTGGAGCATAGGTCCATGGATTAGCAACCTAGTGGGTACTGGTGCTGCATCTTGCACGGCCACACCAGTGGACGGTGGCCTGGGGTCTGGAGATCGGAGCACCACCTGAGCAGCAGTGGCACAAAGAAAGGAGAGGAAGCGGATGGAAGCGGAAGCATCCATCAACCATCGGTAACCTGGCAGGCTGAGGATGGATGGGTTCCTCTTTAATTGAGCAAAGGCTTGTTTGTTGGGCTTGGGCTGGTCTAATTCTCATCTTGGGCTAAGAACTGCAGACGTTCATCATGAGATGGAGCAAGCCATGCTTGCTTAATTAGCAGGAAGATTAAAGGGGTGATCCTCTAGACAAACTGCAGCATTAGGGGGGGCCAGGCCCCTGCGCGCCCCCCATGTGGCTCCGCCCCTGAGCGAGGTGCCTGATTGTAGGCTGAGAATAGTGCTAGGTTTATGTGTGGTGAGGTGCCTGATTGTAGCTTCAGAATAGTGCTAAGTCTATGTGTGTAGAGGTGCCGGATTGTAGCTTCAGGATAGTGCTAATTTATGTTTAGTGAGGTTTATGTTGATAAAAAAAGTTCGCATCTGTGAGAACTGACATTGGTGATGCTGCTTGCCATTAATAATTAGGACTAACAATTCTTGAAATCCATCCCTTTCTCTAAACATCTAGCGCTACACTTTAATGCTCCTCAGCTTCATATGCACTGGTCATCATTTTTTTTGTCTGTAGCAACATTGTGAGATGATTAGATTGACAAACACCTAAATGTTGACCATGCCTTTATTTTTTCCAAATCCTTTAAGCGTTGATTTCTGACAAGTTGGAATTGTATTCTAGAAAGATAGGGAGTCAGAGCTCATCTAGGAATTGGTGTACTGTGAAATCTGGCATATCTAATTTTGTTTTATTGTTTATCAACTCTCACATTTCAATTAAGTTATGGATAGCAGACCGAAGCATTTCTCATTTAAATCCAAGTAAATGCTGACTTTTAAACATGCTTTATAGGTTTCGCAAAAGTAGTATTAAAGAAGGGCAAGACCCAAATATTCCGTGATGGGAGCCCAATGGTGTATAGTGGTGCCGTTGATAGAATAATTGGACGACCTCCTCCGAAATCTGGTGATGTTGTTCTGGTAGCTGATGGAACAGAGAAACCTATCGGATGGGGTCTCTATAACTCTGTGTCCATGTTTTGTGTTAGGCTGATGCAACTGGAAGAAGAGGCAAGAAGGTGACAGTCACTGGTACCACTGTACCAGTTTCTTTTAATTGCTGATATTTTAGCACCTCAAGCGGACATATTACTTACCTTTGTTCCTTTCAGAGATCCCACTTGTGCACTTAATATGGAAACACTGCTTGAAGCAAGGATTTCATCTGCTGTGAATTTGCGGAAAAGTTTGGGTCTCCCTTCAGCTAACACAAATGCTTATCGCCTCATCAACAGTGAAGGGGACAGGTATATGTCAAATTTAGTTACCAAGGGAAGTTGGGACCATGTTCGAATCATCAAAATAAATATAATTTGTTCAGCACATTTTTTTATATTGCAGAGTAACATGTGTACTTTGTAATAGTGCAATAAATATCATAGGATAAAATCTTTAGATGAAGAATCAATCGTTATTGGTGTGCCTTGAATACTCCTGCTAGAGCATTGAATGCTGATCAAAAGAAAAAAAGTTAGTTTTACTATATTTTCGTGCTTTATCTAGTTCTTGATTTAGAGTTTTCTTGGAAATGCATCTAAAATTTCCACTCACTTATTTTGAACTGCAGATTGTCTGGTCTAATCGTGGACATCTTTGCTGACGTTGCTGTGATTGCTTCATCTGCTGCTTGGGTTGAGAAATATAGGGAAGAAATCCAGTTTCTTGTTAGCAAAGTTAATGGCATCAGCCATATAAAGTGGAGGCCTTCAGCAGATATTTTGAAAGAAGAAGGATTGGATATATTAGAAAAAAAGGAGCCTGCTTCTTCATGCTCAACTGTGAAGGTGGACCTGTTGACTCAAACAAGATTATGGTTCAGTATCCATTGCTTTTGATAGTTTATGTTAAATATAACCTGTGATTTTATACCATCCATGGTTCCAACACTATCCCATTGTTATTTCTACTTTCAGGTCATGGAGAATGGCATTGTATACTTAGTCTCATTAGAGGGTCAGAAGACAGGATTTTATGCAGATCAACGGGAGAACCGCCATTTTATATCATTGCTTTCAAAGGACCAAAGGGTCCTTGACATTTGCTGCTACAGTGGTGGTTTTGCTCTAAATGCAGCCAAGGGTGGCGCTGATAATGTCATTGGTAAAATACTGTAAGCTAATGAGCCTTTATATTTTTAGTCATCTGTTCATGTGGTTTTCAAGCTACATACAATTGGGTTTTGGTGGAATAACATCGTTAATTTGGAAATTTCACACTAAGATCTAATCTTTTTATATCCTTATAACATTCTGCTGGTTTTACAGACAGAATATTTCAACCACCGTAGTCATTTTCAGGCATTGATTCATCGGGATCAGCACTAGACCTTGCCAATGAGAATATCATTCTCAATGAGCTAAATCCTGGAAGGATCTCATTTGTAAAAGGAGATGCAACTGCATTCATGAAAGGAGCTATCTCAAAAAATGAACTGTGGGACTTGGTAATCCTTGACCCTCCAAAGTTGGCACCTCGAAAGAAGGTACGCGTAATCGCACCGCTGGACCTGGAGGATCTACTTGTAATAATCTAGTTTGCCTTGAAATGACCTGGAGGATCTACTTGTAATAATCTAGTTTGCCTTGAAATGAGATATATTTTTCATCTGTCAATGCAAAAACTGATGCATTTATATATGTAACTTTTCATGAATTTCGCCCCCTATCTTCCGCCTTTTATTGACTTGCTGATGACCACCTCTTGTATTTATAGGTGCTACAAAGTGCATCTGGTATGTATAGAAACTTGAATGCTCTTGCAATGCAAGTAGTGAAGCCGGGGGGATTACTCATGACATGCTCTTGTTCTGGAGCTATGACTCAAAGTGGCATGTTCCTTAAAACCATTCAGGTATTTGACCTTATCCATCTTGCACAACTACTCAACATACCTCTTGTCCCTAGAGAGTATAGGATCCTGTAAGGATTTTTAGTTTTTTACTGCTTTCCAGCATGTTGATTTATTTAACAGACAGAAAAATGATTCTCTTATGTATGCCGTAGTTGTCCTGACATTTGATTTAGTTGTCAGATGATAAAAAAAAATGGACAATTTTGTGTTAATTTGTCCGCAGTTCACAGAATTCCTCTTCTGATATGCTTAGTAACAGTTAAAATTCCTCTTCTAATGTGCTTCTATAGGGTGCTGCATCAATGGCAGGCAGAAAGGTCACAGTCTTACGCCAAGCTGGGGCAGCTTGTGATCATCCCATCGACCCTGGATACCCTGAGGGCCAGTATCTCAGCAATTACTTGCTACGAGTGGCATGAAAAAGGAAATAAGAAACAGATATAAAAGCAGCAAAAATTATAGTTGTAGCAGCCTGACAAGCCCTGTACTGATCACTTCTGAAGAGCTTAAGTTAATCTGTCATAGTTTAGTTGTGCAGGTTAGATGTAGTCCTTTATTTATGAAGAAAAATTGCATCCATTATGTTCGTTTTACAGAATCTCTTAGGACACGGTCCTTAGATGATGGGTATTTTTATTGAGATCCCCAAGTGGTGGCTAGAAAGGAAGATGCAAATCACATAAATGGAATTTCACAACAGTTCCAAATATCAAAACCGGCATTCACTTCTGACTTCTAAGTATACAATTTGGAGAACAGAAAGGTGTTTTGTGTCAATGTAATGTACAATCTGTGCACGGGTTGATCCAAAGCTATCGCTCGTACACAGCCTACCTTGTATGTATTCTACTCCAATTCTCACAAATAAAATTTCTATGTAGTACACGATACATTTGAATCATAAGCTGAATTATTTGATTCTGCTTGTATAACATTAACTTCCAAAGAGTATCAGCGGCCTACAGGGGGCCTGTTCCATGACAAGTAATTGTTATCTCCCAATTTCCTGCATATGACCAGAAGAAAATCAGATTTGCATACATCTTGACATAATTGCAGTGAGAAGTGATGAAACCAGATATATCTTATAGCGTGTTCATCTTGACATAATTGCTATCTGTGAGAACTACAAAGTCACTAACCTTGGTTTAATTAAGTAGAGCAAGGTGAATGCAAATGCCAAGAAGAAGCAGAGCCCACCAACAGTGAGATATGCAAGACCAAGAAAATCGTTCTTTCCACCAAGCCAGGTTGTGGTAGAAAGCACCAACTTCTTCTTGCCACCAAAGCTATAGGTGTTGTAATTGTTCTCCAAATGGACTGTAATGGTGTCGTTTACTTTGAGATCAACATAGATCCTACCATACAGCTTCCTGAATGTAGGAAGTGCTGCAGTTCGCATCCAAACAATAAGGTCCTCTTGCTTACTTAACTGCTCAAAAGAAAAGCAAGTCAGTGATTTCAGGGGCAAAACTTATCCTGAATTATCAAAAAGAACTTATCTCAATCAATCTAAGAGAAAATTCATTGGGAGTCTTTGATCTTTAAATTCGATAACTACCATATATTAAAAGCACAATTTCCCTCTGAGGTGACCACCAAATATGTGATTATATGATGATATACAAAGCAAGAACCATGAACCTACCGATAAATTTGGATTAAGTATTTTTCCACCTTGAAGAGGTCCTTTCTGAAAGTTTGATGGGAAGACATCACTCCCAAATTTGTGCTCTCTGTCACTCTTCCAAGAGATGTCTTTCTTGTCCACTGTCAAGTTTTCATTGTTACGGATGAGGTTATATGTATCATTGAACAGGCTCCATGCAATAAGACCACAAGGGACGATTGGCTTTCCATCTACTGTGGCCTCAGGATCACAATTGCTAGTGTCACTCGCCTTACTTCTGTCTCTTAGCTGTGCATCATTACGACTCTTGACATACCTGAATGTGATGGATATGACAGTTAAGCAGGCAAAATACATCTTAAAGGGCAAGGAGATTTGAGGGAGGGAGGGAGGGAGATGATTGGCTAACGATTGCATACCTCCTATGATTCTGGTAAAAGTTATCCAGCTGATAGTACACAAAAATTGGCTGCTTCATATCCTTTGTAATCTGAAGACCATGTACTCAAATATTTCAGCCAAGGATTCATTAAATTTTTAAGTCAAGATGCATATTTCTAAAGTAATTGACATGCCACACACTCTGTCACTAGTCAATGCTCTTGCTATTATTGTTTTTCCATTCTCAAAACTTCAGCTTATAGAAGAATACATGCAGATAATCCCATTACCGTCAGGTTCCTTGTGCAGGTTTTTGGTATAGCTTTGTTGCGGATGTAAGCAAGCTTGTCAGTCACATTAGCAGGGACACATGCATCATCATACCGATCAACAATCTCGACAACCTGCAGCAAAGAAAAAACAACCAACATAAACAAAATGACCGAACTCGTTATCAAACCAAGCAGATAGGATACTGGACGTACGGGCATACCTGTTGTGAAGCTCGCAGCGAAGCAACACCAATTGGGACAAAAATCACGCCAACAAGAACAAATACTGAAATAACCTGTACGACATAAGAAGTTAAGCACAATCATTTGTGAGATATGATGTAGGAAAGCTGACACCATGGGAAAAATTGAAGTATTAAGCTTACCCATTTTGGAGTAAGAATTGGCTTGCAAGCTGGGAGCTCCTGCTGCGTGAACTTGGAGTCTGTTTGCACGGAAGGAAAAGTATAAAATCTTCTTAATTCCAGCTAAGCTTAAGGCTTGTTTGGATCCATGGACTAATTTTTAGTTCGGGTCACATCGGATGTTTGGATGTTTGGATACCAATTAGAAGGACTAAACGTGAACTAATTATAAAACTAATTGCATAAGCCGTGGCTAAATTACGAGATAAATCTATTAAGCCTAATTAATCCATAATTAGCACATGTTTTATGTAGCATCACACGGTCAAATCATGGACTAATTAGACTTAATAGATTCGTCTCGCGAATTAGCCTTCATTTAAGCAATAGATTCGTCAAAAACATGGACTAAGTTCTTCTAGATATCATCTCAAAGAGAGAAAATTGAACACCAGATTTCAGCATTTGAGAGAAATTAAACCTCAAAAAGTTAATCTTGAGTTCTCGACCAGTACCAACTTATATATCGAGCACGACAATATCATGATAACCAGCCCGAAAATACTCAAAAGAAAAGTTCTAAACCCCAGACAAAATGAAAAGGAAAGTAGAGATAACATGCTTGATTGAAGCCTAAAACTAGCGACAACACCAGCAAGATCATATCGTGGAAGGAGATCTCACACTTGGGCTTTCTCGTGTTCCTCCTGGGCGCGGCGCCGCCGTCCCCGGATCCGCCGGAGCTCGACCCGGCGGCGTGGCTATCCATCCCACCAACCGCCAAGAAACGCCTCTACCTGTCGCCCGAAACGAACCACGCCAAAATCGCCGGCCGCTGGCACCGATAACCCAGGAAGCACTGCGAAACGATCGCCGTCCCCGGCTCCCCTGCCTTGAGATTTGTTGGCGCCTGGAAGGCGAAGGGGGGGAAAGAAGTAGAACGCGGAAAGGCTAGGTCCTTGCTAGTCGCCTTGCGAAGGTTACAAGGAAGGGGGGAGGAGCGGTTTGACTCGAGAAGAGGAGGTGGGGAGGGAGGTGGTGGTCGTGGTCGTGCTCCCCGCGTTGAGCTGCGCCGGCGGAGATGACCAGGGGAAGAGTCGAAATAGTCAAAAGGAAGTTGCATCATTTTTTTTCAGTACATTTTTTATAAAAGAGAAAAACAGCGTTTAGCCGTCTAGAAGAAGTAGAGGTTGGACGGTTGGGTTGGATAGAATAGTTGTTGGGGGCGATTTTGGCAGCCTTCCGGATTGTCTGATTAGCTGTCCTCACAATTTTGGTCTATGCTGCAACCGTATACTAGCTGCCATAGGTGAAGTAGATGGCATTTCTACGTTCCATCTTTGTACGTTCCGGCAATTGTCTAGAACTAATGCAATTAATGATGTAGAAAGTTGCTCACAAATAAAAGTATTGCATAAATTTGGGATGATAAATTGGTAATTCTTATTGCATAAGTTTAGCGCGAACAATTAGAGGACTAAAAGAACTTTTGAATGATGAAAATAGTTTTAATACTTGCATTTTTCAAGTGGGCTGTTGTGGCCCGTTGCTTCCTAAAAAATTATGAATGTGAGAACGAGAGAAGATCAATAGAAAATTGTGATAGAAAACTCCGTTGAGCGTGGCTCCAATGTTAACTTGTGGAATGTTAATATCAGGGCAAAGAAAGAAAGGTGAAATTAGAAGTGAGAGTTTAATGCGATCAACTGAATAGACGAATCGACTTTTTTGGATGCCGTGGTAGATCATCACATATTTACAATTTTATGATGTCCTATTTTCTCTTCTAGAATGCATTTACTCCTTCAGGCAACAAGATCTTATATTTTTCTTTCCCTGTAATCGTCTTGTATCCTTCAAAATCACGTGGCTTTCCTAATTTGCACATGCCTCATTTTATCGTACAGATATACCGCTATACTTTTCAGGTTTCCATTCTGCCGTTGAAAGTCCTTGTTAATATTAGGCCCGGTTTAGTTCCCCTAGAATCCAAACTTTGGCACTATGCAAAAAGAAGATTCCCCGTCACATCAAACTTGCGGTACATGTATGGAGTACTAAATGTTGATGAAATTAAAAATTAATTGCACAGTTTGGTTGTACTTTGCGAGACGAACGTTTTAAGCCTAATTAGTCAACGATTGGACACTTATACCAAATACAAACGAAATGCTACATTGTGCTACAGTGCCGTACAGTGATTTTGGCGGCGCCAACTTCGCTTTTTTTAGGCGAACTAAACAAGGCCTTATTCTAAGGGCACCCACGTCTCATCATGTTATAGCTGATGTCGACTTCCGCGGAAGATAATACTATATAGTATACGTTGCTTCGGAAGTTTACCTTGGGAGGTAAGTATGCAAGATAGATTTTATTGACGTGGAAGAATATAAAAGCCATTACACGCTTTACAGTAGAAGATTTGGAACAAAAACAAATGTAGATTAAGTTGGAAATAGCAACTCCCTTCAGGTAGAAATCATAGAAAATAATTTGAGCATTTGTTACTGGTGCCTTATCGCGGAGTACACTTTTTTTTTCTCAAAACGAAAGTCTATTGCATACGAGAAAAAAAAACTATAATAGAAGAATGGAAAATAACCGGCAACTTTTGCAGCCCAACCGGCCATCAAGTCCATGGGCTGATATCGCCGAGCTAGCCGACAACATCATCCCAAAACAACCCAACTGCCTTCGGTCTGATTTCTTTCCTTTCCCACAAGGCCCAAATTACACTGGACCTCAATCTGTTCTTTCGGCCCCTTCCCGAATTAATTGTCCAATCCAGCCCGGCCCAAGTGACGTCACATGCGCCTTATCTCGCGCATCATTTAAAACTCCAAATCCTCTGCACAGCGCAACAGCCTGTGCCATAAACAAAGAGGCAAAGCCCAGGGAAAAAGTCAAAAAGTCACTCGTGAGTCGGAACAGGTGGGCCCCACCGTCCGGCGTTCGCTATCGCCACTCGTCGTCTTCCTACCTCGCGCGTCGCGCACCCGCCCCACTTCCTCGGGTTCCAATTTCCAAATGGCGATGGCGATAGGGATGATGACGATGCGACGCGCGGCGGCGCTCGGCGCCCGCCACATCCTGGCGGCATCCTCCTCCTCCCGCGTCGTACCCCTCCGCCACGTACGTCCCCCCACGTCACCGCACCCACCTTCCTCCTCTTCGCCGCTTCATAGGACACCCACCCCTCGTAGCCTCCCGTCGGCGCGTCACGGCGGGGCGCCTCGCTCGCTTGTTTTGTTGGTTGCGGGTTTGATATAGTTTGGGTGTGCAGATGAGCGCGGACGCGGGTGCTGCGATGGAGAAGATCCGGGCGGCGGGGCTGCTCAGGACGCAGGGGCTCATCGCCGGGCAGTGGGTCGACGCATACGACGGCAAGACCATCGAGGTACGCGTCACTTTGCAGGACCAATCTCATCTCGCAGTATCGTGCTCCTATCATAGGGAATGGGGTGTGGTGTGGTGGTTGGCTCCTCCCGTGTGGCCGCTTGACGGTTTTTTTGGCAATTTTTCGGCCTCTGCGATGATTGTGGATCGGTGCGGAGCGCACAGATTTTAATTCGACTGGAATTAGTGTTTATGTATTTGTTGGTGCAAATTTAGGGACAACACACGAGAGCACTAGAGTGTGCGGGTCGCGAACATACCGAACGGCAGTACGCTGCCTAGACCGGTCAGACCGGTCCAGCAATCCGGTTAGATCGGTTTTCTAGGGTTTAACCTGAGTCGATTGTTCGAGAGGATAACTACCACGCTGACGTGATGGAGGATGGCTAGGCAAACCGTCGAAGCTCTCGCCCGGGAGGGACCCCGTCAGGGCGTGGACGTCGCCTGCGTGCCCTAGGTTGACCAGCAAGCCTAGGACGCCATCTCTAGTCGTGGAGATCATTAGGCGAACTACATGGAGGTTGGAAGAGGATTAGGGTTTAGGAGATAAAAGTAAATAGTAGATTGGTTCGATTAGGTTGTCTTCAATCGGCCGTGGTCCTTTATATTTATATGGTGGGGGGGGGGTCATATCCCAATATGAGTCGAAGGTTATACAAATCCCGTGTCAAAATATAACTCGGATTAGGTTGGTCAAACCGGTCAGACCGCCCATCCTAACCGGTGTGACCGGTTAGCACAGGGCTGAATCTTGCCAGAGCCATAATTCTCTCATCCGGACTCCAAATTGGACGTTCTGCATATGCATTTCGATCGCCTCGATGAGATGTACGCAATGGTGAAGTCCAATTAGAGATTTGACAAATGTTTGTAAAACCGGTCCGACCAGCTTGTATATCGGTTTGCCCAGATTCAGATAACAAACTCCTATGATGCTAATTTCGGTCTCGAACAGTATTTTGCGCGGTGGCTAATGTAATATTGTGTTTAGGAGTTGGGGTTTTGGCTGAAGTTTAGTTCCTTTCAGTGAATTCATGATTTCAATGACTTTGGGTTGTGGACACAGTGTTTCCCCATTGGGTAATTTTTGTGTTAATGTGGGTTGCTGAAACATCATTTATTTCTCGTAGGTGCAAAACCCAGCCACTGGTGAGGTCCTTGCAAGTGTGTCCTGTATGGGCAGCAGAGAAACATCCGATGCTATAGCTTCTGCTCATAGTACATTCTATTGTAAGTCAAACGTTTTGATGCACTTGATTTTTATGCTTGAATACCAGGATTGAATTATGTTTCAGAACTGTTGCTGTCATAGTGTTGTAAATTCTAATAGGACAGGCCTTAATCATTGTAACAAAAAAATATCATTTATGAAGATAATGTCCTGATTTTGGGCTGAATTTTGTGAATAGTATCAACCTTAGTTTTTTTTTTCAGTTCTTATTGTTTCCTGTATTTCTAAGCAAATAAAGTGATCTAGGTCTCATATGGTCTAATTACCCAGTCTTCATTATATGTCTATATCTTGTTATATCTTTTTAGATGTTCTGTTACTCTATAATATACCTTCACTGACGTCAACTTCCAGCTTTTATTGTACAAGCATATAAGCAAACTGTACAAGTGAAGATCTATTGTAAAGCCTTCTTTTATTTTGGAATAGGCACTAAAAACTGCAAGATAGGGACAAGAGTGCCCTATATTTTATCGTGATTTTAAGATGTAACTTAGAAAAAGTATGAAACTAAAAAGTATATTCCACAAGTAAAACCCAGATATATTAATGATAAAGGCAGTATCTGGATCAGTTTCTGATGTAGTTTTTATGTACCTGTTAGGATGCTCAAACACGATTTCCCATAAAAGAATAGATCTGCATGAATTAGGTTATTTGCAGCATGGATATTTAGTTTTTTTTAACTGTAGGTTCTTCTTACTTGTAGCTGTCCTATTTGTATGTTCTAATCCTCCCCTTCTTGTAGCTTGGAGTAAACTCACTGCAAATGAGAGGAGCAAGGCACTGAGAAAATGGTAATTATGTAATATAGTTTTTCTTTATTACTTATGGCATGCACTTCTGTATGCTTGGATATTCCTTCTCACTATGTATATACATTCATAAAGGTATGATCTAATTATTGCACACAAGGAAGAGCTTGCACTTCTCATGACACTGGAGCAGGGGAAACCCATGAAAGAAGCCCTTGGTGAGGTACTTCATTAAAATCATCCACTGATATTTGTTGGTGCTTGCGATTTTAGATGTTCTTTCGGGACCTGATTGGTTGCTACCCCCCTTTTCAGGTCAATTATGGCGCAAGTTTCATAGAATATTTCGCTGAGGAAGCAAAGCGTATATACGGTGACATCATTCCCCCAACTCTGTCAGACCGCAGACTGTTGGTTCTGAAGCAGGCACTACGATGATACCTCTTCCTTTGCAACTTTGTTGCCAATAGCTTTCACTCCCTTGTCCGTTCACTTTATGAGCATGATGTATATTTTGCTTATGGTAGTTTATTATCAGTTTGCCTTGAGCGGGTTATTACACAGTTTAACTTATGTATTGTACTAGCTTGTCCTAGCTGATACATTAGTTTGATAAATTGACACTCAGCACAAGGAAAAGAAATCAAGTTAGTACTAACAAAAAATAATATTGATTGATTTGTGATCATTAACTTGCCACCTAGACAAATGCTCAGTCTGTAGTTGGTGATTTCATATTCTAGAAGATGTCACCCTTTTTTGAAGTATGTATACATATACGACTTTCAGTTTGCAAGGGGACTCAAAATGTTGTGTTGGCTAACTGATTGCAACAGGGTAAATAGGATTTCCTTTCCTTACGACTTACTGGGGACTTCAGATATTGGCATATTGCTGACTAATGTGCTTTAGGATTTGCACTTCTTAGTTTAGCAGGTCCATATGTGGAAGGAGTTAATTTAATACAAATAAATTTGCCGCTTCCATTTCTTTAAGCAAAGTAATATAGTTTGGTTATCATGTTGATATTGTGTACTGGACTCTGTCTCCAATTTAGCAGTTCATTCTTGACATGGTGTGCTGATTTCTGAGCAAGTGTTGTTCTTGTTTTATTTTTTTTTGAGTATTTATTACCATGTGGAGATTTACACATCATGTATCTCAATATTCCTTTCCTTTTTCTTTGCACTGCAGCCTGTTGGGGTAGTTGGAGCTATCACACCATGGAATTTTCCATTAGCAATGATAACCCGAAAGGTCTCTAGCCATGCAGTATACTTTTCCTCTGATAAGAATGTTAAAAATGAAATGTGATGCCTAAGGCAGTACATCTGTATACATGGTTTTTGGGCAGGTTGGGCCAGCTTTGGCATGTGGCTGCACTGTTGTTGTCAAGCCATCGGAGTTCACACCTCTGACAGCATTAGCTGCAGCAGACCTTGCTCTTCAAGCTGGAATACCAGCGGTAATCATCTCAATTTCTCTATCATTCAAATCTTATTTGAATAGTTATTCTTGTGTTTAAATATTAATTAATGCATTAGTCAAAAGTAAGGGTTACTAATTTTGCAGTAGAAACTAAAAAATCGGTGGCTTTTCATGTAAAGTATGCCATTACCTACCAAATCTAAATGCTCTACGATTGTTTTGAAGAGGGAATCATCACATCTAATCACCAGACCTGATGCAAGAAATTCATAGCTGCTATCCTACATAAGTAGGGGACGGAGAATCATATTTGACAATGCATTGAAAACAATCTTTTCTTTTACTTGCAACTGCAAAATCTTCTAAGCTATTGATTACGAAATGATGTTCAGTGGGTCTTTCAAAAAAAAAATCATGTTCAGTGGGTGTTTCTTTGTCATCAGTTTAACCTGTCTACTTATTCTTTCACTCAGGGTGCACTAAATGTTGTGATGGGTAATGCTCCTGAGATAGGTGATGCATTACTGCAGAGTACACAGGTTTTATTTCCTCCCATCTTGTCTTCCATCTCCATTTCTTTTTTTTTTGTGTTTAATAGGTTACATAGGAACTATTGTGTTGACACTATAATATAATTTTTTATTAGGTCAGGAAGATTACGTTCACTGGATCAACAGCTGTTGGCAAAAAACTGATGGCAGGATCTGCAGATACTGTGAAAAAGGTGTAGTATAAGCCACTTGATGGAAGTTTCTTCGTAAAACACATATGATTGCCACTTCTTGTTGTGTAACTTCCCTTTTGATGATGAAATAATACTGTGAATATCCTTGTGTTTGATTAACCTGTAAGAAATCTGTGCAGAAGGGTTTATACAAACAGTGATAAACATTCAGTTGCGTGCAGGTTTTAGCTGTACTAGCCTTATTATCCCTTTTTTCTTTTGGGAAAATTGATTCAGGCCCTGAATAGCGGGGTTAAATCCAGTTTTCATCATAAATCAGCCAAGAAATACCAGCTTTCTTGAACCCCTTTGGTGCCTGGTGGTGATTTTGGGCCAGTTCTGGTTCCTCAAACCATTCTTTCAGGTAGCAGATTCAGAGCTACTACTATTTTGACCTTGGAACCACAAAACTACAACAACTTCGACATGTATTACAGAATTACAACTATTTTGACATCTGGTACCACAAAACTACAACTCTTTTGATACTTGGTACTACGAAAATAGTTGTAGTTTTGTGAGAGAGTTGTAGTTCTGCGGCACCCAATTTCAAAACAGCTGTAATTTTGTGACGCATGTCAAAATAGTTGTAGTTCTATGGGTATTGGGCCAAAACAGTTGTTCTGTGAAATTTACTACTCTTTTAGATCTGATGTACACGGAGTGCTAACTTTTTAAGAAACCTAATTGCTGTTTGACAGATATTGATATTACTACACATCAATAATGTGTTACTCTGATGTCTTCTCGTCTACATTTTGGTGGACTATTGGTCATAACATATTAGGGCCTGTTTTGATAGGGAGGATTGCTCTAGGAAACTACAAGATTTTTCCTTAAAATTCGAACTAATATATAAAATTTGCCTACCCTAGTAAGCATTAATAGCAACTAAGCAACATTGTCTCCCTCGGTGGTTAAGTGCTTCTTTTTTTGGAACATAACCTTTCTTTGAAGCTCTGCATGCTGTCATTTCTGTCTGAGATTTAATTTTGATGATCACAACAATAATTATTTTGCAGGTCTCTTTGGAACTTGGTGGGAATGCACCTTGCATTGTTTTCGATGATGCAGACATCGATGTTGCTGTTAAAGGCAGTGTGAGTAAACTTGAACCTCACTTTACAGCTATGTTATGTGTCATTCTTTGTTTTTGTACTAGCATACAAACCAGTAAATCATCTCTAGTTTCCTTGTAGATGAACTTGACATTAGCTGTCATGATTTGTAAATAATCTCTATGATCTTAAATAAATTACCAGATTGCTAGCCTATTATTTTTGTTCCTTTGTGGTTTTGATGTGCGAAATAGAAAAAAAAATGCATGCCATGTTCTTTAAATTGTCCACTTTTGGTCAACGAATGTGTTTAATTTTTTACTTATGTTCTAGTGAGATTAAAAAAAAGACATACCCTTCTTCTTTAATCTTGTGTCTTAAGTCCCAATGTAGATTATTGCAAAAATTCAGTGACAGCCTGATGCGTCTCTTTAAGGGTCAGTATCTACATGGTGCCGCTTTCTGCCTGGTATATAGCTTGCTGTGTATGGTAGGCACTGCTTTGTTTTTATCAACAGCTACCAGCTCCAGGCAGAAATCTTTCCCATCATCCATGTTTGGTGTAGTATTTATGTTCAGAGTAGACAGAATTGGCCATCATTAATTGTTAACCATATGAAGGAGCACTTGACACACTGATCTAACTCCTGACATCCAATTGTTTAAGGATCTATCAATAGAGCTTATCAATCTATAACTCATTAGTAAATGCAACCATTTTTTAGCTCTCTAAACATCATTGCATGATAAAAAATCTGCATTTTTTTTCTCAAACAAAGCAGATACAGCAACCAAGCTTCAACCTTGAATCGTGAAGGACCATGTCCAAGTTCAAATCCATCAGAAAACAGCATGCCCACATAGGGCCCCTGTTTGTTTCCCACCCCAGATTAAGAAACAGGGCCATAGCCTCAGAGACAATAAGAAAAGCTAAAACAGCTAACAGCTATAAGCAACACATGCATTCCAGTTTTAGATGATAAAAGTAACTACCCATACGCATTCCAGTTTTAGATGATAAAAGTAACTACCCATACGACAAGAAATAGCATCCTTTTGAGGAAGCTTGAATGTGATTCATCTGAGATATAATACTTTGTTTTACTTTGTTGTTGAAAACTTGCTTTGCCCTTTGCGTTACTAATTTACTATGTTATCAATATTCACCAACTCCATATGTTGTGCAGCTTGCTGCCAAGTTCCGTAACAGTGGACAGACATGTGTTTGTGCAAACAGGATATTGGTGCAAGAAGGTATATTTGATCATTTTTGTGATTTTGATGTTACTGGGGCCTTGTTTCTTCCGTCACAAAGTTGTACATTGCACCTATAGGTATCTATGAAAAATTTGCAAGCGCATTCATCAAGGCTGTTCAGAGTCTGCAGGTCGGTAATGGGCTAGAAGAGAGCACATCACAGGTATAGAATTCTAACAATTACCATTGTTACCATGATAAATGATCTAGTAGCATTTTCAAGCTTGTGTTTCTTGTGTTCGTTGCTTAAATAGTGTTTTACATTCAATGTTTATGAGCTGTTTAACACCTAATGTTAAAGTCCTAATCAAAATTTCCTTCACATTCGCCTGTTGCCTTGTGCTAACTTTTCTGATGTGCTCTGTTCTCTATTCTGTTTACCTAGCATGATATTTCTTTTAGCATCTATAAACCCTTGATTAAGGAGTTCCAGTTCCTTTCGTATGCAGGGTCCTCTGATTAATGAAGCTGCTGTCCAAAAGGTGCATATTTTACCCACTAATAATTCCATGCTACTCAGTCTCTCCCCTCCCTAAAGCGAGCAATTCCTCACATGCTTTATTTGTTGGCCTATTTTTTCTCTTTAGGTGGAGAAGTTCATAAATGATGCGACTTCAAAGGTAATCTCAATCACTATAAGGGTGTGTGTTTTCCCTCCAAAACCAGAAAGCAAGGTTCAAAAAGAAAAGCAAGGAACAGGACATCTTCCTGAATCCAGGCCCTCTTGGATTGTCTGGACTCAGGACAGGCCAGTTTCTGGAATTTCTTTCGGAAAAATGATAAGTTGGCTGAAATAGGAGCAGGCTGAATTGGTTATAGCTAGGCTTCAGTCGGAACCTCTTGTGCTTGCTTACTTCATCGAGAATTGGGAACTTGTTTGTTTGGCGTTGGTCAGCTCATGTGAAGTACCCTCTCCAATCATTTTGTAGGGAGCAAACGTCATGCTAGGTGGTAAAAGGCACAGCCTGGGGATGACATTTTATGAGCCAACTGTAGTAGGGAATGTCAGCAATGATATGCTTCTTTTCAGGTGAAGTTTACAGTTGGACCTTCCAACCTCCACAATTACAATAGTACCTTATTTTAGCGCATAGATTCTACTTTCATGTGTGAAAAAATACTCATGCATTGAGCAAGATTCTGACCCTTCAGTGTTGTTAACCATTTTCTTTTCCTTTTTTTTTTTTTTGCTTCAGGGAAGAAGTTTTTGGTCCAGTTGCACCTCTTATACCATTCAAAACTGAGGAAGAAGCAATCCATTTGGCCAATGATACAAACGCAGGTTTGTTAACAGTCTCCAGTCCAGTGCATCAACAATTATTTATTGTTTTTCAAAATGATCAATTGCTCTTGGTTACATGCCAAGCTTTTGAGAAATTTCATGTTAGCATAATTTGCAGGGTATACCGTAGCAAGGAAATGTTAGTAAAGCTGAGTAGGATAGAACATAGCAACATCGATTTATTTCTTGATGTTAGAAGATTCGATATACTACTTCCTCTGTTCTTAAACATATGACGTTTAGGACAAGTCAATTAGTTCAAAAATGAACTAGCTAACTTGTCCTAAATGTCATATATTTGAGAATGGAGGGAGTATATAGTTTTTTTTTTAACTTGATGTTAAGATCCAGAAATAGTAGGCTGTACTTCAACGTTTCCCTGGTCTTTTTTATATACCAATCTCTTTGAATGTATAAAACTGAAATGCTGAGAACTGTGGGCATGCTGCTAACTGATGTAAGATGTGGATCATTGTTACATCTGATCTTAAGCATTTCTCTATTGTGTATGTGCAGGCTTAGCTGCATACATATTTACCAGGAGCATACCTCGATCGTGGCGTGTCTCTGAATCTCTTGAATACGGCTTAGTTGGGGTAAACGAGGGAATTATTTCAACAGAGGTAAGAAGGAGCCAATAATACAATACACCTACTTTATGGCTACTACATCAATACTAATCTTCCTTCAAATGTTCAGGTGGCACCATTTGGCGGAGTAAAGCAGTCAGGTCTTGGGAGAGAAGGATCAAAATACGGCGTCGACGAGTACCTGGAGGTTGGTACAGTCAGATTATATCTGTTGTTACTTCTGCAGCATTGCTGCTACTCTAACATGTCTGTCCTGTATTGCAACTGCAGCTCAAGTATATATGCATGGGCAACATGGGCTGAGTCCTGAAATCGGCCTGGTTAGAGAAACGCCTGATGGACCGATGAACCGAGGAACAATAGGAGGCAGGTGTGCTGACGAGGGTGGGAAGTTTATCTGCAAAGATGGGAGGGGAAGGGACCTGGTCAGGCGGTCAGTGGCTGTCGAGAGCAGTTTAGAATAAAGCGAATAAGCCGCCGCGGAGCATGAATAAAAAGGTCCGAATGAGTTGTAAATGACGTGAACAATAAAGCATATCCGAGCTTTTGTATACACAATCATGACGCTACTCGTCGATGGCGTCTTTGGAGACGTTCATGTTAGTACAAAATAAAAGCCTCGTGGGGTGGATAACATCTTGACAGATGCTACGTTACAGTCTGTCGGTGGTATGTACGCCATGCCTTATTCCTGACGAAAGGTGGATCCTGCAGGAGTGATATGGGCGTCACAGCATCAGGTAGCGGCGCCGATCTTTGAATCAGATCGGTATATCAGAATGCTACCATAGTTACCAGATTCATCGATCATGGCACCCCTAATCGGTGGTAAGTTTGTTCTTGCTGCTTGACATTGCTCTTACCACCGTTAGTGAGGTGATCTTCTGCTGATGGCCTATATGATACTACAATTATTGGTTCTGCCTTCTGCGGATGGGCCGGGCATGTGGCTCCTTTTACAAATTTCTTTTCAGGGGCTTTGCATCCGGTTCTGTTTGTCAGTTCTAGTCTTGATTTGTTCCCTCTCTTCACTCTTCAGTGAGTAACATGGCTGTTCCATTCTCTCGAGTTTCTCTGCTGCTACTGCTCTCAAACAAAACTGAAAGCTAACAAGCGATACTGTACCGCAGATCTCATGCCAAGAAGAAGAGAGCCTGCCTGCCAGACCCTGGGCAGGCAGTACCTGGGCCACCACCACCTCAGCAAGCTGTATCCTTGCAAACCGTATGCTACAGTATACTAGTATACGGCAGCAGCTGCAGGTAGGAGAAGGAATAAACGAAGCTTCCTAGCTCTCACCATCACCAACGGGCTCCAGTCCAAAGGCTGCTTGTCCCACCGGCAGTGCGGAGCCCGATAAGGCCGCCCGGGCAATCAATCAAGGTTGCCTTTGATGCGCCCCAAGATGATCTGCCTCGAAACCCGTGCTCTCACATACCACTGCTACCAGTAGAGTAGTCTAGCCAGTAGCGGTAGGGCTACAGTTAGCGGCTCGGATCTGGGCGTCGGACACGCAGCTTTTGGAATTCACTCTCCCAGTCCTGCATGCAATGCAAGAAGAAGCTTCCTCGAAATCTCTGCATGCATCTGCCTGTCTGCTGCTACGCTACGCTATATACGCTTCCGTCTCATGCACCGATAAAGACTGCTCATCAGGCTGGCGTACAGTACCGCTCTACTCTTTTCGTCCTTTGCCTTTTTTTTACTGTACCAAAGACCTGTATGGACGGAGGAGGAAAGAGGCAAAAGATAGTCAATTCAGGGTGAGACCTCAAAGACTTGAGGGGAAAAAGACCCAACTTTACCTTTTTAATATAATTGGCAGTTTATCTAATTTATTTTTCTTTTAAAAAAGAGTATATGTATAATTCTACATATTACATGACCTTTTTTTCTTATTTTTTTTAAAATTATCTAATTCAAAGCTCGGTGTGCTTTGTGTGTAGAATTTGGTTGCTCATTCTTTTTTAATTTTGTAAGCACAAGGATATATACGACTGAATTCGTCAAAGGCATGACTATGTCGCATGAAGTGGACAAGGAACAATGGGTTCTCCGGTTGTGAAAAGATGAGTAAAAGAAGCGGGATACCCTGTGTCTGCCTCATTCGACGAGAGGTTGGTATTGGTGCTCGGTGCCTCCCTTGTGGTGTTCTTTGAGCCTATTTTTCCTGTGGTTCTCATATGTTCGCCTATCGATCTCCGTAGTGCTACTGTTTTTATTCTTCTTGTTCCTCTTTTTTTTTTTTGCTCAAATATGATTATTGCCATGTTATATACATAAAGAGTAAGAAGCATGAAACTGATGCTATTGTTCATCGTTGTAGGCTATTTCTTGTGGAAGTAAGGAAATATCTAACTCTTTTATGATTTAGGGTTGGTATATATTGGTATGTGTAACACGGTTTAAGCATGCTTGCACCACAATAAGGGAGTGTTTGGTTCCCATGGACTAAACTTTAGTCCACTGTGTTGGTGCACTTTTAGTCCCTAAACACTCAAACAGGTGGACTAAAGTTTGGACTAAAGGCTTTAGTCCTCTAGTCCACAAAACTGGACTAAACTGAACTAAAGGGTGTTGAGGACACCCTGCCCCTCATTTACTGCCCTCCCTCCCACCTGGCTCCCTCCTGCCCACCGCATCCCGCCCACCCGGCCTCTCTCCCACCCGCCACCATCGCCGCCCGCCGCCGTCCCTCCCGCCGCCGCCGTCGCCACCCGCCGCCCTCCCTCACGGCGTCGAGCTCATCCATCATCTTCCTCACCACGACCGGCTGCTTCCCAGCGTCCCCCGCCGCCACATCCCCGGGCTCCAGCGCGCCCCTGAGGATGCCGTCCTTGAGCGCCGTGTTGATGTCGAGCACCTGCCCGCCGCATGGCAGCTCCTGGTACTACGGCATTGTGGCGGCGCGGCGATGACTCCCCCGGCCAAGCGCACCACCACCACCAGCACCACGGCGACGGACGAAAATTTGAGATCTAGTCCAAGCTATAGTGGGAGCGGTTGGCGCAAGGAAGGAGTAGGCGCAGGGGTACCAGGGGTAGGGAAGAAGGGTAAAAGAATTTTTGTTCAACAGTATTTTGGACTTTAGTCTATTTTAATCCATGGAACCAAACAGAGGTGGGATTAAAGTTTAGTCGATGGACTAAACTTTAGTCCATGGATTAAAGAAACCAAACAGGACCTAATATGTGTGTTAAGCTCATTTAACCAATGCATGTTCCTCTCTATGTACTCGATTTGGCATGTAAGCTAATAATAAGTATGCTTAAACTTTAATTGACAGAAGTGAGTGAGGCATTTATCTACTTGCGCGGTCATGCACGCATAAACAGTCAACTAACGTACTTGTATGCATGATTAATTGATTACTTGAAAAAATAAAACGTAGGGGGTGGGCCTATTTAATTTGGATCCACCAACTAATTCGTAGGTAGCTGCTAATTTTAGCTAGGGCGGATCCAAACGGGGCTATAAATAAACTTACTGTATCATTTGAACATACATGATCCTCAGGAGCTGTGCAGACTCAAATTGCCTCGATAACTGCGCATTTATTTCAACATATGCTAGCATTGCTTTGCCATGGGTAATTACCTATGTTCTTTGCAGTATCAAGTCATGAGGTTGACTTTGTGTACATTATAAGCACAAAGGACTTGAAATTCAGAGCTCCTATATGTATATACGCACAACCAAGAAATTTATTGGTTTTTATTTTTACTTTGCTAGATTTTTTTTTGACATCGACTTCATTGATGTTACCATGTGTTCCATCATGTTACTCTCAAAACATTAACAGAGTATGGAGTCATCATTAATCAAATGTTTCAAGATTACTAATAAATCAAAGTTACCAGCAAAATTATCAGGAGAAATCACACGAGTTACATATTGATACAAATTTGGAAATTCTCATGATAAATTAAATTTGCGCAATGTTTAAACTTGGGACCTAGTTACACAAAATATATATTGATCGTCGGGACCTGGCAATATATGTTCTTCTATGAGGTACCTTGAAGTTTCTATCTGGTTTTGTTGTTCTCATCATAACATGAATTCAAATGAAAACACACATTCAGCTTAATCCACTGTACAATTCCTCTAAAATGCTCTCGAAACAGAACATTTGAAAAAAAAATCATATCTCTCTTGCTTGCAGTATGAGTACACATTGCACTCTCACTTTAATTTTTCCCCTTCTCTTTTTCTCCCTTTTCTTCCGTCCTTTTTTTCTCTTTAAAAGATGAAGAATCATCATATCAGTTATAGGCCCACCTGATAGGTTGCTAATGCAAAATTGTTTTTCTCTAATCCATGCGAGCATGATATGTACTGGTTCCTATTATTTTATCTCTGCATACTATCCAGTGTTTGTAGCCATCTTGCGAGCTAGAAATAATAGTATTTTCCGTGGTTCCATATAACCACACAAAATAATGTAGATATATGAGCATTGATTTTGCTTTTTTTTTTGCTTTTCAGGATCGGAGTACATGTGTTGATGGTTCTGTTGCAAGTTGATCGTATAACATGATTAGTTCTAGTTACATACAACAAAGAGATATATCTTGCTTCTTGTACTAGATAGCTTGTGTTGCCGTAATGACCAGAAATGAAGAACACTGCATGCTTCGCTAATGCGAAAATGGGGGCACCCTCCTTTGGCTTGTGCTTCCTCAATACAATAATTATAACCTACCTAGCTAGCATAGCTACTAGATTTGTTGGCGGCATCTGCACGAATAAGATCAGTTGCAAGAGGTGCCATGAAAATTCAATCTACATCGATCACATCACCGCTTTGCAGCGATGGCCTATATAGTACACACCAGGGGACATCGATGTATATTATCGCATGTATATGAAGGTAGCATTTGCATCCTATATATTTTCTACCAGCAAAACTGTTCAATTGATCTCTAACTGAGTGCATATGTATGCTAAGCTAGATTTCTTAATCTCGAGATTAGTTGTGAGAATGCCATTTACATCAAAAGCCATTCAGATATAATACATTATTCAAATAAACCGAAAAGAATTAATCAGTTCAACACAAGTTATGAGACAGTTCCCTTAACATCATGTTGTTCGATACAATATAAATGCCTCATCAGATCAAATGAAAGCATGTGTTCCTCAGCATGCAAAATTACCAATTAAGTTACAGATGCATTTACACCCATCTCAACAGCACAACAATTACATAGAACTTAGGTACATCTCTTTAATCAAAATAGATAATCTTGGAGCATCATCCAACAAGTGATGCACCACAGTAAGATCATCCTGATCAATGACACATATGCTATATATGTATCTCCTGTGAGTATTCCCCATTCTGCTCCAGCTATACTTATTTTTAGCCATGCACCGGTGGTTAATAGTAATAATCGCCTGCTTTAATTTAATTTCACCGCAAGTTAAGCACTGGTTAATCAGTGAGCTAGTTTTTTACCCGTAGGACAGGTTCCTCGTCTGGCCTCCGATCACCGACGGGCTGCCCATCCTCTCGTTGCCCATGTGCGGCCGCCGCGGCGATGGCCTCTCGAGCTTGCCCTCGAAGCAGCCCTTGCTCCCCGTGGAGTCGCTGGACATCATGGGCTTCACGTCGCCGTACACGTCGGCGATGGAGTCCATGACGTCGATGCCGCCGGCGTCCATCATTGGCGGCGCCATCTGGAGGTGGTCGATGCCTCCCTTGCCCTGCTCATCGTCGCCCCACATCATGGGGCTCTTGCCGGCGGCGTAAGGGCTGAGCCTCTTCTTCCCCAGCGAGCCCATGTCGCAGTTGGCGAAGAAGGCCTCCATTGGCCGCTCCATCTGGTGCTGCAGGTCCAGGTGGCCGCCGCCGTACATGTGCAGGTCTTGCAAGGAGGCGAAGCCCATGGAAGGGCCAATGTCCTTGAAGGAGCAGACGTCGACGATCGCCGGGTTGCCTAGGGACTTGTACCCGCCGGCCGGGCACGCTGCGACGTCGCCGGAGGCGATGGTCTGGTAGGCTTTCTCCAGGATGGACTGCATGTACTTCCCCTGGGCTTCAATCCTCATCTGGAGGTGCTTTTGCACCTGCATGTGTTCATGCATGCATGACTTGGTCAGCAAAAAAATGTGAAGGACCAAAGGTACGGTGTAGTAGTGCAGTACCGGTAAGTAAACTTCGTAAGAATGTTCATGGATGTGTATGGATGCATGTGTAAATAAAGCTAATGATGAGATCATGAGCAACATGGTAAGGGCACATAAAGTGGAGCTAAGTAAACTTCCTCGTACTTTTAAAAGAAGATTTTCAAGCTTCCTAAGAATTTCATGTGTGCGCGCGCGCTTTAGTTTGCGTTCTCGATTACCTCTAGTTGCTCATGTAGCCTTCTCTGGACTTCCATTTGCATCCTGATAGCCTCATTCATGTGCACGCTGCGGCTGAAATTGAGATTCACAAAAGGGAAATAAAGTGGAAGGTCAGGGGTAAATATATGAATTCTGCATACAGCACGGAGTACTAGTGTATTATAAAATAAACTTACTCATTCATGCTTCTTCCCATCATGCCTGAAGAAGATGCCGCGTTCCGTTGCATCTCCATTGCTGCAGCTGCGATAATTCGAAGAATTAGTGTGGAGGAGTGAAGAACACTATACACAGGTTATTTACAGATCTTCAAGTATGGGTGGCAGGTTGCAAACTGAATATTATATTGAATTGCGAAAAATCTTTATATATATGCAGGCAAAATTCGATATCTTCTTGAAGCACCTACCATCCTTAACTGAGTGATCGTTGAACTCCTTGTGTGGCTGCTTCCCTAACCTGAATTTCTGTTCATAAGAAGAACAGACAAACTAAATTAGCCCGACCACATGAGACAGCGAGAGCTACTGTAGTAGAGAGACCACCGAAAACCTAACCCTAATTAGCTGGTGCAACCACACACAGATACACACCTGGAGGTGGCTCTTGAGGTGGTAGAGAGTAAGCCCCTTCACTCCCATGACCCTCATGATAGTCTTTGGAGTCGCCTCTGCAAGAACAGGCCAAGAATCAAATGAAGAAAAGAACCAGCTCATGAGCTGACGAACCTTGCACAGCGCCACACAGGCACGTACTGTCCGGGCCGCCGAGCTGCGTGACGGCGTCGACGAAGCGCTCATGGAGCTCGACCGTCCACCGGAGGCGGGGCTTGGGGTCGGTGGTGAGGACGAGGCCCGAGTCTCCCTGAACACACATCTGTCTATCATTTGAGCTCACGGCAGCGGCAGCGGCAGCGGCGCTAGTGGCCTTCTTGGAAGAGAACATTCTATTCTCCCCCCCTCCCACGCGCGCGCACCCCGCTCCTCTCTCTCTCTCTAGATCTCCAGAATTAATTCTCTCTCCTCTCAGCTGCTGGTGTGTAGGATTGGGGATGAGAGATTCAAGAACAAGGAATAGGGTTCGCGGGGGCGCGGAGAACGAGGACCAGGGGCTTGGCCTTGTGGTGCAGATTGGTGTTGGCGTGGCTGCGGCTACTGGCTCTGCCCGGTGCAGCCTGGCCTTGATCACTACCGGCCGGCTGGTCGATTGCAGGCTAGCTTGTGTTGAGAGGGCCGGGGTTCCTTCTTTCTAGCTTTCTCTCTCTTTTGCTCCGGGGTGGCTTTAGTTTCCTTCTCTTTTCTCTCCTCCATCCTCCTATCTCTTTCTTCGCTTTCTCTCTCTAGGACTAGTCCTCCTACAAAGCCCATGGTGTGTGTGATATTCTATCCTCCCCTCTCTCCCTATCTCTCTCCTTTGGCGCAAAAGATGAGAGGTGAAGTCCTTTTTGAAGTGTGTCATTATGTAGTCTATTTGGGAAAAGAAAACACCGATAGAACCGTTTGATCTGATATGAACAGCACTAGTAATATATCTGCGGATACAAAGGTGTGCAAGCCAACGAGGGGTTTTGCGTGCAACACATGGTCTCTCAAGGGCATGAGAACTAGAGGTGGGAGTTGGAAGAGGAAATTTATACAGGAGTCGGACTTTCATAATCTTACCTTGTTTGTCTTGCGATAGATGAGAATTAATGCGATAGATGAGAATTAAGAGAAAATTATTATTCCCTGTTTTGGTATATAGTTTTGGGAGTCAGAAATTTATCAGATGAACTGTTGGGATTCATCAAGCCTTCGCTTAAAGCATAATTCCCATCCTATTACCACTCTTAATCCCTAGTGAATCAATTGACCTCCTAAACTCCCATATCCCTCGTCACAACACCCCCCCCCCCAAATTTAAACTCGCATTCTCTCTTTCCCTCCCACCAATTATTGCCCTCAACTAAACAAGACGTGCATACCAATATAAGAGAAAAATTGCGAAATTCACTTAATTTGATGAATATATTAGGGTTGCAGTTATATTTTGAGCAAAGCATGTACCCATGCTGTGGTATAGGTTACATAATTCGTGCCGCAAAAGTAAACAAGAAACATGTTGGTTTCTCCTTTTTTTCCCCAAAATTAAGAGTTAAAAATAGTTAGTGAGAGCATCATTAGCATAGCTCAAGTGCTCAACTGTACATACATAAACATAAATAAAAAAAATCGACCTTGAGTTATTTTGTCCTTGTATGCCCCACATATGGTAGGATCGGTACCAACTTTTATTGCTTCTCCTTTGGCACTAGAAACAAGCAAGTTATCCACCTTTAGTTTGTACTAAGTGTGTGCATTCTTCGTCCCTTTTTGACCAGCTAGCAGCAATATAGTAAGCTGGCAACAACAAATAGGCACGCAGTTCAATATGTAAATATTATTCTTTAATAAATCTAGATAAATGCTGAGAAATCTGGGAACTTTACCATCTTATAAGACCTATCTATATGTTTCTTCACTGTCAGAAACCGTTAGGCAAAGTGGGGAAAAAAATACCTGGATCACCCAAAGCAAATAGGTAACTACGTAAGTGGAAAAAGACACCTAGCTATTACTTCGAACCCAGCTAATAAGTAAGGTTGTTGTTTTCATTTACTCTTATGTGACGTAATGTTACAAATTTATGTACATATTTATTTTTATTTATTTGACAACAAACATTAACTAACAAAAAACACAGCTCATACATACATGAACATATATTATGTGTTATATATCGATCAGTTGGCTTTTAATTAGCAATGCATACCATTACTTATCTTTGTTCCAACCACTACAGAATCTATTTGTAAATAGGTGGGTAAATAGCATTTTGCAGAAACAGCTACGCAAGCGCCTGTAGAAATGACCATTTCCAATCCAAAGGCGATCAAAGCATACATTTCCACATAGCATGATGGATCAACGACGAGATCTGCATGCATGGCTTTGTTTTACATTTCACCAAACTGTCATGCATCCTTAATCATGCTCTGTTTGATTGCTGCAACTACTACTTTCACCACACACAGAGAACATTCGGAGATCCATGCAGGAGCTAGCTGATATGGACGGCGACACTATCATGTGTGGATGATTGCTCTTAGATTTCGTGGGAATTAGAAATGGATGCATTTGCACAGAGACCCAAAAAAGCATCGGTAGTTGGGCACGTAGACATCACAATATACCCAGAAGCGCAGAAAAAGCCTCCATGCATGTCTTGCAGTACGTTCTGGAGAGCTATATGCGATCATGGCGTGTGGGGTACCTAGAAGTCATGCATCTTCCTTCTTTTTCTTTCCTTTCTCTTCTTTACATTGCTGACCGAGACTTCTACTAGGCAAGACTACTGATGAGTGATGACCCCAACGAGTAACACATATATGCGGCAGGAAGCTATAGCTAGGAGCAGCAAAAAAGATGCAAACTTATTTACACTGCTCATCTTATGAATTTTTTTTCATGAAATATATCACGGTACTTTAATGAACATGCATGTGCACTATAGTTTGAACACATGAAAATGATATGAATAAATTGGTTAAAACAAGTATATTCAAAATATTATATATGTTACAACTTTTTTAATTCTAATAGTTATCACACTTTACTGGTTAAGTTTGCAATCCTTTCAGTTTCAAAAGGTTAACTGACATTTTCTTGACAAAAGGGAGTACAGACGCACATGAATACATATTCTTAGCTAGTTTTCAACATTTAATTTCATGAACATAAATAGTAAATCTTTCCTCCATAGATATTGATTCTATAACAGAGAATCAAAATAGCACTAGTTCTGGATCTTGGCTGCAACATCACTTTCCTTGATATATGCATGGCCGTGCATGCATGCTTACATCACCACCAAAGAATTCCCAATGACGGCTCCAAATCCAAACAAAAATGTAAAGTTTGCAAAAGGTCAGAACTAGGGTTCAGTTTCAAGCTTCAAGCATGGGGTCCCATTCTATGAGGGAAAAAGTAGACAGGATGAGTAAGAACATTGTAAAGCTCTCGTGCGCTGCCCTCCCTGCCATTTTCTTTATCCGCAAGGGAATAGATGCTTCCTTCTTTGACAATTAAGCAAAGATTCTTCTCAAACATTCTCCAAATGTGGTTCATTTCATCTATTATAGCTCTAGCTTGTGGCTTTCCTTAAGCAATAAGAAACCGGTCGGAGATGAATAAACGTTTGCTATATTCCCTCCGTCCCAAAATATAGCTACTTCTAGAGTTTTCAATACAGGTTAAGGATGTAGATTAAAAGTCTATATTGCCTCTCATTAGAATAATTATACCTTGCCTATTTAATTGGTGGTAGGATTGCATGCAGATCTGCATGTCATAATTGATTTGCATGTCATAATTGATTTGCATGCATTTTTTTATTTGACCTCTTATGCCAAATATACCACTTGAGAACTCAAAAATAGCTATATTATGGGACAAAATTTGAACGCTAGAAGTAGCTATATTCTGGGATGGAGGTAGTACATCTATCAAGGGGTTGAGCGGTTAAAATTAGGGATGTCAGTGAACTGAGATCAAACAAGCTTAGCTAGATTTGGCTGACCTTGAGCTGGAGGGCGAACTTGATAGATCAAGCTCACTCTATAAGGCTTATTGGCACCTCTATAAACAGGTTCATATAGGCTCAAATTGAATTGAGCTTGAATTATAAAATGAAATTGCTAGGTGTGTCATACTTTGCTGAATTTTTTAGTATGCTAGATAATACCGCTCAAATTAGTATTGCATTAGAGATCATGTTAGTATCCTAGACAATGCTGATTTTTAATAATAATCTAAGTTGGGAGCAACATAAGTATTTTGTAAAATATGTTACATGACAAAATGTTCTTACAAACCCAAAAATCAATTTAATGAAACATCATATCTTTTTTGATAAAGCATCATCCATTTAATACATCACCGTCAACATCATCTAGTTCATCAAAATGTATGTAACTTTCTAGTGAGTGGTGGTGATCCTGCACATTGAAGTGGAAGCATAAAGGAGATATTCTGATGAACAACACAATATAATAGCAGCCCTATTTAAGCATATACTTATTTTAGTCGATGTCTTCTTTGTTCTGAGAATAAGTATTGGCTTACAGTCCTTATCCTGTAGCCTAAATAACCTCATGTTGTCTTTATCATGCGCATGGATGCAAAATGAAAAGACAGCACTCCAAGAACAAAAGTCAACTAATCTATTTTAAGACAAGCATAAGAAACCAATGACATTAGTTTTTTTTATATATTTTTAAAATAATAATATTTCGAGTAAATGTAATTACCATTATATATATGCTGGTTAAGTGGTCGAGGTTTTCTGTGGGAAATTTTCTTGGGAATCTAAAAAAATCTAATGGAAAACTCTTACACAATTTTTTGGGCAGTTGTGAAGAATCTTAGCCTTCAATGCTTTGAAAGGGCCAACTTTAAGGGAACAGGAATATATATTTTTAAATGAAAATTTTAAGTGAAAACACCAAAGCAAGCAATTATATATCTGCGTAATTTGCTGGAGAACTAATGGTATATGGTGGTCAGTTAATTAACTTGTTGAGGGTGATCACTAGATGGGGGAAGAATAATTTTGAATTATTGTCTTTTATATATTTCAATCCTTAACTTAATCCATGTTCATGTAACGAATTTATGAACTAGGAAGAAAAGTTGCTTCTTAAATAGTACTAACATGCAGATTCGATATGAAAAATCACGTGCAAAAAGCAAGCTGCGTCGTCTAGTTAAACTTGCTCTGGGTAAAGCTGGTATTTAACCTTTAGCTCACTGATTAGTCAAGCCAAACAATCACATCCACTTGCCATAAGATAGCTTACATTTCAAGCACACATTGGGAGATGCCCCCAAACTAACCGGCGACACTTTTCCTTGATTTTTATTTAATCAGGCAGATTCTCCGAACCTTTATTGGCACCCCAATCATGCAAACCCTAAGTACACAGGCATAAGATTCTATCATCAGGAAACCAGCACTTAGTAGCAGCAAAGTTTTATTCACTACGCCAGATTTGATTTATACTGGCACAGATAAATTAGCGTGCTAGCGGACGTGATTGGCACCTGCCAGCACAAAGCTTCCTTGGACCGGCGGGGGAGTACCCGCCATCACAGAAGCCACTGTGCTGACGGGCGATGCAAGCACCCGCCAGCACAGATGCACCCTATCTGTGCTGGCAGTGGGCTTACGTTGCCCACCAGCACAGAGGCCACTGTACTGGCAGGTGACGCAAGCACCCACTAGCGCATATGCACCCCATCTTTGCTGGCGGTTGGCTTATGTCACCCGCCAGCACAGAGCTCGCCCATTTAAGGCCGCGGGCATCTTCTTCCCTAGGCAATCTTCCATTTGGAGCTTGCCCGAGAGGAGCTCGGGAAAAGCTCAAAAAACACCAAATCTAAGGGGGAAGGTTTTGCTCTTGATTTCTTTGGAGGAGGTGGCTATATAAGGTGAGTTTGTGCCATTCCAACCTTCTTTTTCAACTTCTATCTATCATTTCTAGCTTCATTAGCTTGTCATCTAGATCTAGATCTAGAACTAGAAGAGAGAGAGAGGAGGGAATAGAGAGAAAATACCTAGAAATGGATTATTTTTTAAATAAAATTCTATGGTCATATTATAACCATTACAATGCTATGTTTGTCATTTTAATGTAATATAAAATTGACTTTGATTATATTTTTCCTACTTATTAATTATTACATCCATAATTTAATTAATGAAGTTGATTATCTTAATATATAATTGAGTTTGATTTTTTTCCTTCTTGTTATTAATTATTACATCCATGGTTCAATTGAGTCTCATTTAGGGTAATATAGAATTGGTTTTTATTATATTTTTCCTACTTATTAATTATTACATCCATAGTTTTAATTAATGAAGTTGATTGAATTAATATATAATTGAGTTTAATTTTTTTCCTTCTTGTTATTAATTATTACATCCAAGGTTTAATTGAGTTTCATAGGGTAATATAGAATTATTTTTATTATATTTCTTACTACTTATTAGTTAGTACATCCATAATTTAATTTAGTTTAAGGAATTGCGACCCATAGCTCATTAAATTAGTTAATATAACATAGAATTCTTGTCATAGGTTGTTATAGATGAATCATAGAGCATGGATATATGGCATACGGAGACATTCGCATACTTTAATTTCAGAGGTATCAAAGTTTGTAGACGTTGCGAAGAAGCACGCTCGCATTTGCAAGACAAAGCAAATACGTTGTTCGTGTTTTGACTGTAGCAACAATATTGTATGGGAGGATACTAATGTCATCAAGAGGCATTTGATAAAGCGAGGTTTTGTGGATGGATACACAATTTGGTCCCACCATGGTGAGGCAGGAGGTACTTTCAACAACACAGACATCGATACTGGCTGTGATGAAGTGGGTGGTGATGATGCAAATGAATATGATCATGTTATGATGGATGATGATTATGACCGTGGAGATCAAAATGATGATCAAACAGATGCGCGTGTGGAACCACAGGTGGACGTGATGTTGATATGGAGGACATGTTGCGCCACATTGAACCAGAAGTGTTGCTAGGGAGTGCTAAAGGGTTAGAAAATTCCGAGACACTTAAGAAGGCAGCAAAGAACCGTATGTATGTGGGATGCAGGAAGGAGTGGATAGTGCTACATTTCATCTGTCATCTTCTGATCCTGAAGGCTAAATTCGGCTGGTCAGACAATAGTTTCAATGATCTCCTTACTCTGCTAGGCAATTTGCTCCCGAAGTCTAACTTTGTGCCAAAAAACACATACGAAGCAAAGAAGATTATCAATCCATTGAAGATGCGTGTGCAAAGAATACACACGTGCCGGAACCATTGCATATTGTATCGCAGTGAGTACACAGCATTGAAAAAGTGTCCAAATTGTGATGCTAGCCATTACAAAAGTAATGCCAATTTCTATGAGGACCGTGCCGGTTACTCCATCGGGAATAAGAGGAAGAAGGTTGCAAAGAAAAGTGATGGTGCTCAAGTGGAGGACGAGTCCTGTATAGGTACTGACACGATGACTCAGCGCAGAGTCCCTACCTTAGTGATGTGGTACTTCCCGGTGGTGGACCGTCTGAAGCGTTTGTTCTCAAACCCAAAGACCACTGAAATGATGACTTGGCATGCTGATTGCCTATTAAAGGATGACGAAAAGCTTTGACATCCTTCCGATGCTCGCTAGTGGAGGACCTTCGATGCCAATCATCCAAAGTTTTCAAATGAAAAAAGGAATGTACGGTTTGCATTGAGTACAGACGATATGAATTCGTTTGGTGAAAGAAACAACACGCACAACACATGACCAGTACTGATGACCATATACAACCTTCCCCCATGGTTATATCATAAGAGAAAGTTCCTTTTGCTAATCATTCTCATACAAGGCCCGAAGCAACCTAGCATCGACATAGATGTTTTCCTTGAGCCATTGATGGAAGATATGCAGAAGCTTTGGGAAGATGGGGTTCGGATGTGGGATGAGTACATACAAGAGCACTTCACACTAAGGGCCATTATCTTTGTTACCATAAATGATTATCTTGTCCTATTTGCCTTGACAAGTCAGGTAAAAGGTAAGACAACATGCGTACTTTTCCTAGATGGAACATCATATATGTACCTTAAGGGATCTATGAAGACAATGTTCATGTGGCACAGGTGCTCCTTATTGAAGACGCAAAAATACCTCAAGATGAAGGAATTTTTCGATGGCACCAATGAGAATGATTTTGCTCCAAAACTGGCTACTGGTAAAATAGTATTTGAAATATGTGAGAAGGTCAAGTTCAAACTCGGTAAGAAGTCTTAGGTGGTGCTGATAATTCGAAAAGGAGAAGGAAGCAGGCTGAAACTACATACATCGTAGACGTGCCGTTTAAGAAGATGTCTATCTAGTTTAAATATTTGCCATACTAGCGAGAGCTGGCGGCGCGTCATGCTATTGATGGGATGCATCTCCAGAAGAATGTGTTCGATAGCACCATCGGATTCTTGGGCTTATTAGGCAAGGCAAAGAACGGACTAAAATCACGTAAGGATCTGGTTAACCTTCAAATTAGGCCAGAGCTCCACCTTCCCTACCTAATGGTAAGCATTACCTTCTCCCAGGTAGCTACAACTTAACACTAGATAAGAGATTGGCTATGTGCAAGTGCTTGCGCAGGTTGAAAGTGCCGACCGGATTCTCATCGAACATCCGGTCACTAGTCTCATTGAAGGACATGATGCTTGCCGGCTATAACTCTCATGATTGTCATGTGATGATCATAGTTTTTCTCGCTATTGCGATCTGGGCTATCAAACCAGTATTCATAAAGATGGTTATCATACGGATGTGTTATTTCTTCAACGTGATTTTGCATAAAGTGATTGATTGTGTTGAGTTGGCTAGGCTTCAACTGTTTGTGTTAGAAACTCAGACCCAGCTCAAGATGTGCTTACCTCCGTCCTTTTTTGATATCATGGAATATCTCATGGTTCACATGGTCCAGCAAATAATTGAACTAGGTCTTATGTACTTCCATCAGATGTGGATATACGAACAGTTCATGTCGACTCTCAATGGATACATGAGAAACAAGACCTTTCCAGAGGGTAGCATGATTGAGAGCTACCATACGGAAGAGAGTGTTGATTGCTGCATAGATTACATAAAAGATAAGCTAGCTAATGGTTTACCAGAATCTTGACATGAGGGCAGATTGTCCGGGAGATGTACCATTGGAATGAAAAGATTCATAGACAAGGACAACTAGCAATTGGAGAAAGTGCATTCAAGCGTTCTACAACAGCTCGCAATAGTGGAGCCCTTCATCGAGCAACACCTAAATGAGATCCGTGGACAAAGTAATGGTCGCTCGGAGGATTGGATCATCAAAGAGCAAAAGCGTTGTTTCCTATCATGGTTGAAGGACCATGAGCAGCTATTTCGAGGAAATTCCATAGAAGAAGTAACATTGACCAGGTTGGTGTCTGGGCCATCAAGCAATGTCACCTCGTGGCAAGCATATGAAATTAATGGATACACATTTTACACCACCGCAAAGGACAACAAAAGCATGGTGTATCAAAACAGTGGTGTTCGCATAGAGGCGATTGATACATCTGGACAGAACATAACTTACTATGGTTTCATAGTGGAAATATGGGAACTTGACTATGGAGAGAATATCCGGATCCCCATCTTTCGGTGCCGATGGGTCAAACACTCGAATGGAGTTACGGATGATAATTATGGGTTGACACTTCTAGACCTAGCCAATATAGGTTACAAAGATGACCCATGGGTACTCGCTGAGCGTGTCGCACAAGTATTCTACATAACCGACCCTATGAATGCAAAGAAGCACATTGCCGTCTTTGGAAAACAAAGGATCCTTGGAGTTGAAGGTGTAGTGGACATTGAGGATTACAATCAGTATGAGGAATTGGACTTTTTCAAAGACCATGAACGAAGAATCAAGCATGTTGAAACAAGCATTGATAAATCCATGAAGCCATGGTTATGTACTGACTTTGAAGGAAGAATTGTTAAAGGATAAATTAACATTTCTTATTAGTTATGTTGTAAGACTTATTAATTATTTTGTAAGACTTATTAATTATCTTGTAAGACTTTATTAATGTGGATTAGAATTTATTATCTTGTACCTGACCGCCAGCATAAGAAAAGGGTAGGGGTACATCTATGCCACGATACAATATAACCAGTTCTGATAATAGTGCAAGTTTTTACATCAATACTTAAAGGTCCTAGAGAGAACAAGTTCAAATGCATAAGAAAAGGGTAATGGTACAACTATGCATGTTATATATTTCAAACTCCGGCTCACTTCCTTAGATATGGAATATAGTTAAGGTCTCCAATCCTCCAGCCAAGAACTTCATAAAAATAAGTTAGAGCACGGATGAGTGCACTCTCCTTCGCTTCACATGGATGACCACATACACTACTATAAATGGAGAACATTTGAGACGTTAAATAATGTGGCCTATAGAAAGTGAGATGAGCCTGGAACTTCAAATCTGGGGTAAACATCGGGTTTCCACCCATGTAAATCAAATCAAACTTTTCCAAGACTTGATCCAGAATCGCACGAAAGCTCACTTCCACAATGGTAGTACCATTTATATCCTATAAAAGATGATTATAACAAGATGAAAGTTAAAAGATGTAACATAACTAAAGTTAAAAGAATGATAAAAAAATATTTCATACCATGTCATGAAGCCGAGAAAGACTCTCAGCAGTCACAATCACATTGTCTTCTCCCTCCTCGAGCCATCTAATTCGAAAATATGAAAAGTTTGGCACAAAGTACCCATGATCCTTAAGCTGCTCTAGGCAGGCCTTCACAACAGTCCTCTCAACAGTTACCCTAGATGGTGCTATTTGACCCCATGCGACAATTGAAACTATCGGGATGGCCTGTCCTGGTGACAATGAGGTGAAAAATTGGATGTCGAATAGGTACTTGAAAAGAGAGATGTACTCTTTTCAAATTAGGTTCACCTACATCCTCGGTTTGCACTATAGGAGAAGTACCATCTAAAGCTTCGACAACATCTTTGAGCCATCTAATAGGTTTGATAAGCTGCATTGAAGTAAGTAAATTTAGAATTTATTCATGTTTAGTAACAAAATCAATTAAAAGAAGGAAAGAACATTACTATGTTGGGAATTGTTCCTCTGCTTCGATCGCCGAATGGCAAGTCAATGGGGCCATGGAAGTGAAGTCCTGGATGACTAGTGGGAGTGTCATCAAGCCCGAAATGTCCCCTACCACCTCCACGACCGCCACCACCACAACGGCCACCTCCACGGCCGCCACCACCACGAGGAAAAGAACTTCCACTTGCCATAGTTAGCCCAAATTGTTCACATAAAATTTACAAAATGCTTAGAATAAAAGATTATTCAAAATAATGGAAAAAATTTACAATTGTTGGTTTAGATCTCATGAACATTGTTATAACTAATCATAACATATTTATTATCATTTTTGCAATTGCATGGAATAAAAATGGTAAAAGGTAACAACTTTAAATTTTTAACACAATCCCTATCTAAACAAAATTTACACCATCTATTTGAAAAAATAATAGTGGAAGCAAATAATTTAGAAACAATAATGCAAAACTTATTTGAACAACATACACGTAAACGATTTACACCACAAGTAGCACTGCCAACCTATAGCAATTGCAATGTAAGTAAAATTCGTATAAATAACCAGGTATACGTGGATAGAATTTCAATGAAATGATCAATTGGAACTAGTATCAATTCCCTACTGGAACTACTGCTATGCATGACCAGAACTACTAGATCTACTTGAACAAAATGGAAAAAAAACAACAACCGGTCGGGGAAGGAAGGTGGCGCGATGGCGGTGAGGAGCAGCGGCCCAGTAGGGGACACGCAGCGGCGGCGCTCGGTGGCCGCAGTGGAGTCGGGCGGGGAGGGGAGGTGGCACGACGGTGGCCGGGGAGGAGGTGGACCGGCGGTGGCGCGACGGCGGCCGGGGAGGAGGTGGACAAGCGGTGGCGTGATGCCGGACGGGGGACGCGCGTTGCGTACGGGTAGGAGGGCCTGTGGCAACGACGGCCGCCGCGGCCCCCTCCCTGACACCCATGCCGTCCTCCCGGAGCGCCACCGCCTCACCTCCCGAGCACTACCTTGTCTACCGGATCGCCGCCGTGACCCCTCCCAGATCACCTCCTCACCTACTGAAGCGCTCCACGGATGCTTGACGCCCCTCGACACTGCCGCCCACCCGAAGCACCACCGCCAGCTACACCCTCCTCTCCACCGCCACCCTCCCGAAGTGTCGTCGTCTCACCTCCCGAGCACCTTCTCGCCTCCCGGAGCACCGCCGCGGCCCCTCCCTGACGCCGCCGTCCTCCCAGAGCATCGTCACCTCGCCTCCCAGAGCATCACTGCGGCCCCTCCCCGATGCCCCTCGACGCCGCCGTCCTCCCGGAGCACCGTCGCCTCGCCTCCCGAGCGCCTCCTCGCCTCCCTGAGCGCCACCACGGCCCCCTCCCCGACGCCCCTACACACTGCCACCCTCCCGGAGCACCGCCGCCTACCGCGTCCCCCTCTACACCCGCCGGCCCTGCCCCGACCTCCGCTCCTCCCCGACATTGCCGACCACCTCCCCGACGCCCGACGCCGCTACGCCTCCCTCCTCCCCACCGCTACATGATGTTGCGCCGCCGCTCCTTCCCAAGCCCCGCCTCCTCCCCAATCATCGGCGCGCTACTTCTACCCGAGGCCGTCGCACCGCCGCCAACCCTCCCTAAGGCCGCCACACCACCACCGGCCTTCTCCCACGCCAAAGCACCTCTTCCTCTCCCCGGAGCCACATGGTTGGTTTTTTTTCATGCAAATTCATGAATAAGGAATATGTATAAATTGTGAAAGGAAAAGTTTGGTGTACAAATATGTATTGATATGCATAAATTCATGAATAATAAATATATTTAAATTGTGAAAGGAAAAGTTTGGTGTACAAATATGTATTGATATGCATAAATTCATGAATAATAAATATGTTCAAATTGTGAAAGGAAAAGTTTGGTGTACAAATATGTATTGATAAGCATAAATTCGTGAATAATAAATATGTTTAAATTGTGAAAGGAAAATTTTGGTGTACAAATATGTATTGATATGCATAAATTCATGAATGATAAATATGTATAAATTGTGAAAGGAAAAGTTTAGTGTACAAATATGTATTGATAAGCATAAATTCATGAATAATAAATATGTTTAAATTGTGAAAGGAAAAGTTTGGTGTACAGATATGTATTGATAAGCATAAATTCATGAATAATAAATATGTTTAAATTGTGAAAGGAAAAGTTTGGTGTACAAATATGTATTGATATGCATAAATTCATGAATAATAAATATGTATAAATTGTGAAGGAAAGTTTGGTGTACAAATACTTATTGATATGCATAAATTCATGAATAATAAATATGTATAAATTGTGATAGGAAAAGTTTGGTGTACAAATATGTATTGATAAGCATAAATTCATGAATAATAAATATGTTTAAATTATAAAAGGAAAAGTTTGGTGTACAAATATGTATTGATATGCATAAATTCATGAATAATAAATATGTTTAAATTGTGAAAGGAAAAGTTTGGTGTTCAAATATATATTGATATGTATAAATTCATGAATATATATATATATGTTTAAATTGTGAAAGGAAAAGTTTGGTGTACAAACATGTATTGATATGCATAAATTCATGAATAATTTTTAATTGCAAGTATTACAATTTTGCATATTAAGAGCGATGGACAACAATGAGAACAATGTTGAATCCACCGAGGAGGATTCTGATTCTAACGATGATTGTGGATCGTATTCTACTCCACCTGAGTACGAACCAAGCCCACCTAGGACTCGCAGATGTTTAGATGAAGATGACCATGAATACGATCCAACCACAGATCATCAGGTACCTGCATGCACATTCATATACTAGCTAGTGATGCGTTTGTTGTTCACATGAAAATGATAAACTCAAACTATTGTTTTCTCTATAGAACGATGACCAATCCCCTGTTCATTCCCCGTCATGACGTCGTAGAACATCTACTCTGTATGAAGAGGAGGTAGATCCCTCTGCACCACAACCTTCGGCTACTACTGCTTCTTGTAGTAATCCAAAAAGGCAACGTGGGAGACAAAGCCAAAACTAGATCCCTGAAAAAGGTATTCTTGTAATAGAAGTGCTTGGCACCAAAGGTGAGCCCATATTACCTGAGGGGATATCTATTAGGTTTTGAAACATATGTGGAGCTATTGTCAGGGATAAATTGCAGACCTGGATCACGACTATTAATTGGGAGAATGTGCCTACAACTACAAAGGATGTATTGTGGGCCACATTGAAAGAGAGGTTCACTTTTCCTGAAGGTCAAGAGAAATTCGCAAGAAACTTTGCTGAGGGCCTCCTTGGGAGATGTTTCAGGAATTGGAGGCCTACTCTTAATAAAGAATATGTACAAAAAGGCAAGAACGATAGCGAAGACTTTGGTAGGATTCCTTCAGAAATGTGGGAAGAGTTCATACAACAGAAGAACACGCTGGAAGCAAAAGTCCTGAGCGAAGAAAATACCGTGAAGGCTATGAAAGCCGCCTAGAACCCCCACCACTTGGGTGCGGGAGGGTACGCAGCCAAGATCGCTAAATGGAGGAGAGAGGAAGAAGAACGGAGGAGAGCTGGTTTACCAGATTTGTTTGAAGGCTTGGATGAGTGTAGCAGGAATTGGGTACTAGCTCGAATTTCGACAATAACACCCGACGACAAGGAGAAGCAGTGATCCTCGACTCAGCCAGATTTAGCAGAGATAGTTACAAGGAATTCATAGGCATTATACAAAAGTAAGACACTCCTTGGCAGTACTTAAATGCATGTTGACATTCTATGCACCTAAATTGTATTACTAACTCTTGTCTTTATATCCTCAAAGTGCGTACAAGATTTACATACTAAAAGGAGGGGACCACGATCCAAAAGGAAGAAATCTATGAAAATAATATATCATAGATTCGTAAGAACATAAATTAGTTTTTTCATATAATGTAGACTTGTCGTTAATAACAACCTATCATTTTTACTATTTGATTGCAGTGCCACGAGCAACCTCCCGGTACTACGCTATGCGGATATTACGTGTGCGAGTTCCTCAGAAACAATGGGAGGTACCGGACGAACCCTGAAGACGTAAGTCTCTTATACACTGCCATGTGCTAACTTCCTAATGGTAATACATCATAATCTTCATTTACTGTATACCTGCAGATGCCTAGGATCGAGACTCATAGCACGGCGCTCGAAGACAAACACATCGACAACATTTGTAGGGACATGGCGAGGTTCATCCAACGTGAGATTTGTCATGAGGATGGAGCATTCTTTGATAAAGATGGCGTGTTGATGGTGGACGAATGCAAAGATTTTCATAGATGGGGCGCAGTAATTTTAATATTAGCGTAGCAAAGAATAGCTCTAATCCAAATGTTAGATTTTTAATAATGTGAATTATATATTATGTACGGTGTAGTTTTGAATAATGTGAATTATTTATTATTTAAGTTTGTTGTTATGTGGTTGGAGATACATATTTCAATTTGACGGCTAACAACTGGTGGGAAATAAAAATTATAAATAACTCACGGGAAATAATATATTGGATGGGAAAATACATATTCCTGGTGGGTGGCATAAGCACCCGCCAGCATAGAAATCATCTGTGCTGGCGAGTGATGTAACCACCCGCAAGCACAGAAATCATCTGTTCTGGCGGGTGGTTAACGTCGCCCGCCAGCACAGAGCCATGTGCTGGCGGGTGGTTAACATCACCCACCAGCACAGAGCGGTCTATGCTGGCGGGCAAGCACCTGCTAGCACAGACAGCATTTGTGCTGGCTCAAAGTTGCTAGCGGGCGCTTGGTCCGCTAGCACAGACCCCTTTTAGCGATTTTCACTCTAACTAATAGTTTTTTTGATAATGGATTATATCTCAGCCTCTGTACTGTTGATGCATGTGTTGTTAATCACATATATAGTTGATCCATGCATGCCTGAAGTCAGCTGATCTAGAACTAGCAGGTTGGTAGGGAGTATCTCCACTTGTTGCAAACTGCACATTATTAAAGGAGCTACGCACCTGTATAGTAGTTAATCCATCTAAAATTAACTGTAGAGTTTCTTTGGTTGTTCTTTGGCAAAGCAATACAAAGTTTAACCACTAGATTACCGTAAAAAGTTCGTCTTTGACCTGAAGAAATGATTAAAGGCGAAGCACAAAGCTCGACTTGCAACCTTAGACGTATCCCTCACACGTAACCTTTGATTTCTAATCATGGTGCAGAGTTGCATTTTTTAGGGTTAAGGTGTGAACACGCTTGAGTTGTTTGTCAATGGCTCCCAATATACTAGTGGTGAAAGAGCACACTGGAAGAGCTTTCGTTAAAGCAACGAAATCTATGCATGGAAGTGTCTGAAATCTTGTCCTTTCATTGCCCTCCTTTACTTTTTGTTGATCTTTGAACAAGGATGATTATTAGACTAACTTAAATTAGGCTTCATGAGGGCCCCTGAAGTTATTTTGTAGTTCAGAAAAATTAAAGTGCAGTTCACACAAATCCTCGCTCATACATGGTTTGTTATAAGGATTCTGATAGACGGAGGCGACAATTTGGCTATGGCCCTATTTAGATACAATTGGGAGTTCCTTTTGTGCAACCTATATATTTACACACTCCATCTGTTTGTAAGTCACATCATGTATACATGGCAATTGGTGGTTTCTCCCTTTTCTGACTGCTTAATATGCTATGTATTGCTTTGTTTTTTTCTCTTTTTTTCTAACTCAAAATAAGAGAGCAAAAATGCAATTGACTTAGAGTAAGAACTTGTTCTTATTAGATAAATCAGTCAGGAGATGCTTCTCTAGTGTGTCCCATGCATATAATTTTTCCATCTTCCCTATGAAAACCGTCAGTTCTCAAGAACATAAGATCTTCTTCGTCCTCGCTCAAATGGTCCAACAGTGTATTGGCCGTTTCGAGATAGTTATAGAAGGCAATTCTAATTGACCAATAAGAAAAAGGCAATCCAACTGATCAACAAAAGTACAGTACAATTCAATGGAATTCCTTCTTTGTTTTTCTTTAGATCAGTGAATCTTTTCTTGAAAGGTTGCGCATAATATACTGCCGATTCTAGACCTCACTAGTTCAACTCCTGAACACCAAAATCCAGGCGTGTAAATGCATGGAATGACCCAACTGAGCTGAGCTCCAAAGAGAGAGATCCGGTCGCTGTGGTCTCCGGTCAAGACGGGGGATTTGTTTTCCATCATCTGCGGCGCCCTTTTTGTGGGCACTTTTCACCTTGCCAAGCTAAAACAACGGCCACTGCCAAGCTGAACTGAGCTATACCTTTCAGCGTCCGGGAGGCCATCCGTTTCAGTCCATTTGACGTTAACCTCACCGAGGCATTCATGCTCGGTCACATAGACTGACGACTCTGACTGAACATCCTGGTCGCCGTTGCTGAAAATGTTTCCTCCCTGAAGTGACCTGTCGTGCGCTTTGTGTTCCCTCGCTGCAGCTGAAATGCTGATCTTTTGGTGTGCATGTGAATGCGTTCTTTGACTCTGCTGACCATCGATCAATCTTCAGATCTCTTCTTATTTCCTTCTCTTTCAAGTTCTTGCATGGTGTGTGCTGCCAGAGAAGGGATTTTGGATCAAACGTTTTGGTTTTGCAGTGCTGGTATGGGCCGAATTTTAACTCGGATATGAAACTATTTAGTTTGTGGCCCAAGGGCTTCAGCCTAGTGATGTGCTAGAAGATTAAGCCCAGCCCAAGTACCCTGCATATGAATGATTTGTTATGAAAGAATCCAATGCAGAATAGGCCCCAGAAGGGAAAGTTTTGGATCTTCTGATCATGTTGTATTCATCCATGCCCTTCTTATTTGCGATTATCTTGTCTTCATCGTGTGGTCGTTATGTTTCTTTTCTCCTCCTTTTATTTTTAGAGATGGTTTTGTTTGGATTTATTCTGGAGCCATACATAATTGATGGAGAAGGCCCTGTTACTATCGTGGGGACATGTGTATATGCAGGCCGGCGCCGGAGACGATGACAGTGCATGGCCCGACCGTTGCCTGTCGTCTCCTCTCACACACACACACTAGAACTCAATCGACGACCATAAATTAGACAGCTGGCCGGTCGCTGGATGCTCGCGTTGAGGCATGGGCCCTAGCACATTTCTTGGTGCGTCACTTCTTCCTCATGCATGCCCTACCAATCCATTGCTGGCCTCCTCCTCCTCACCTACCCGTTTGATGACTTGGTAGTTTACTCCCGGCAAACTAATATGCTTGGTTCAGTAATTTCCCAGCAAACTAACACTTTGCATGGATCATGTGATTTGCCGGCATCTTTCGCGTCGAAATTTTGATCATTCCCTAGAAGGTTAGAAGTTTCAACGGCGAATCATAAGAATGAGAAGCAATCAAATGATTCATGCTGTCTGGTTGCTAACAAGTACGACGGCAATTACAGTGTGAAATCAAGTAGCACTCATGGCAAGTCCTTAGCCATGAGTCAAGTGATTTACATATGCTGCTCCTACAGAAATCTCTTCATTTGATAGAAGATTAGATCTTTCAACGAATTATTGCAAATAGCTATAAAGTAATATTTACTCCCTCCATTTTTATTTATAAGGAATATTTTGTTCGGTTGTAATAAGCATTTGACTTACAATTACTGCATTAATAACATTCTTTATATAAACTTAATGTCATTAGGTTAGTATTTGAAAATAATTCTTATGATTTATATTTGTATCACATCAATAAAAAATAATTAAGTAATTGTTGGTACCAAGCATGAAGGTTATTACAACATGATATACTTTTTTAAGGAAATCAGTAGGGGAGTCCCCTACCTATATTTATATATACAACACGATATACTTCTGTTAAACTTCACCGGACACACTAAAAAACAATAAATAATAAATATTCTCACAATCACAAAAACATCGGATCTATTCTATATTTTCTAACAAAAGATTGAAAATTTTCAGAAAAAACTATAATTTTTTTAGGGGGGGGTTCCCGCATAACACTTCCTTATTATAGTTTAGCACCTGCAAGTATTATATGTCTTTAGATTCTCCAATGTGCGCGTCCGTCGTTTGATGATGTAGTGTCGTGTGGCCTCCAGCTTCGCTGTGCTCATCCCACATACCATGAGTTGGTGCTCGATGTGCTCCAGGTGCAAATATTGTGCCAAAGCTCACTCAGATTGGGGAAACATGTAAGGTTGTGATGATACCCAAACTTGAGGAAATAGAGTTAAACTCGTGGTGAATGCTCCAAAGCCTAAGAAAACTCTTTGGTGAGCTTCTAGAATCAAACCAAGTCACCTTTCACTACTAGAGGAATGGCATTTTGTCCAGCACTTAGTACCGGTTGGAATTGGACCCGATACTAATATGGCCATTAGTACCGGACCTAACGGCTAGTCCCCCAGGGTCGCCCCATGAGCCCCTTTAGTACCGGCTGGGGACACCTACCGGTACTAAAGGGTGCCCTTGAGTGACCCTGGGGGACTAGCCGTTAGGTCCGGTACTAATGGCCATATTAGTATCGGGTCCAATTCCAACCGGTACTAAGTGCTGGACAAAATGCCATTCCTCTAGTAGTGAAAGGTGACTTGGTTTGATTCTAGAAGCTCACCAAAGAGTTTTCTTAGGCTTTGGAGCATTCACCACGAGTTTAACTCTATTTCCTCAAGTTTGGGTATCATCACAACCTTACATGTTTCCCCAATCTGAGTGAGCTTTGGCACAATATTTTGCACCTGGAGCACATCGAGCACCAACTCATGAGTATGTGGGATGAGCACAGCGAAGCTGGAGGCCACACGACACTACATCATCAAACGGACGGAATC